>NW_023647262.1:0-34862 GCF_015228065.2 Penaeus monodon
TTTCGGGGGAAAATTAGGGTAATAATGTAAAATTACCAGAATTTATTAATCATACAATATGATGATAAAAGTGAGAATAAAGAGAATTTTGAAAATTTGAATATTATTCTATTATTTAATTATTATTATTATATTATTATTATTATTTTATTATTATTTATTATTATTATTTTTATTTATTATTATTATTATTTTTATCTTAATATTAGTATTATTGCCAAAAAATATATTATAACTGTAATAATAACAATAATAATAATAATAAGTATAATAATAATAATCTAATTGTTTTAAAAATTTTATTAATATTATTATTGTTATTATTATCATTATTATTATTTTTACTGGTAGTATAATTGCAAAAATAATTATTATAACAGTAATAATTACAGTAATAACGATATAATTAAATAATGATATAAATAATTATTATAAAACGTTTTATTATTGTTATTATTATTGTTATTACTATTATTTTTGTAGGTTATTAGTATTATTGAAAAATATATATTATAACTCCCAAAAATTGCAATAATATGATAAAATTGCAATAATGATGATAATAATTGCAATAATGATGATAATATGAGATAATGATGATAAAGGGTGATAATATGATGATAACGAAATAAAGATGATAATAAAGATAATAAAGATTATAATAACAGGAATTGTGTCCATATATAATAAAAAAAAGGTAAAAAAAAAAAATCCCAAAAGTCGAAAAAGCGGCAAAATCTAGCGAAATATAGCCTTTTGAGAGTAACTCCCAAAAAGACGTTTTTTTTCCCTTTTTTTGATGATTTTGGCAATTATTAGGAATAAATGAAATAATTACCAGAATTTATTTAAACTGACAATAAAGATGATAAAAGTGAGAATAAAGAGAATTTGGGTAACATTTGAATATTATTTAATTATTATTTTTATTATTAAATTTTTTATTATTATTATTATTATTATTATTATTATTATTATTATTATTATTATTATTTTTATTATTTATTATTTAATTATATACTTATTATTTTCTTAATTATTAGTATTATGCCAAAAAATATATATAACTGTAATAATAACAATAATAATAATAATAATAAGTATATAATTTAAAAATGCTAATGTTATAATATTGTTATTAATATTATTATTGTTATTATTATTCATTTATTATTTTACTGGTAGTATAATTGCAAAAATAATTATTATAACAGTAATAATTCAGTAATAACGATATAATTAAATAATGATATAAATTAATATTATAAAACGTTATTATTGTTATTATTATTGTTATTACTATTATTATTGTTTTGGGTTTTTAGTATTATTGAAAAAAAATATATTATAAAATAAATAATTGCAATAATAATGATAAAAATTGCAATAATGATGATAATAATTGGCAATAAAAATGATAATATTGATAATGATGATAATGATGATAATGATGATGATAACGAAATAATGATGATAATCATGATAATAATGATGATAATAACAGGAATTGTGTCTTATATAAAAAAAAAGGTAAAAGAAAAAAAATCCCAAAAGTCGAAAAAGCGCAAAATCTAGCGAATATAGCCTTTTGAGAGTAACTCCAAAATGACGTTTTTTTTCTTTGATGATTTGGCAATTTTAGGTAATAAAGATAATAATTACCAGAATTATTAATCATGACAATAATGATGATAAAAGTGAGAATAAAGAGATTTGGTAACTTTTGAATAATTAATATTATATTATTATTATTATTATTATTATTTTATTATTATTATTTTAAATTTTTATTTATTATTATTAATTATATTATTCATTATTATTATTTATTACTATTATATTATTTAATTATTAGTATTATTGTTAAAAATATTTCTTATACTTTTTTTTTACTGTAATATAAAAATATATATAATTTAATAATAGTTAAATATAATTTAAAAATGCTATCTATTATAATTTATTGTTATTAAATTATTTTGTTATATTATCATTATTATTATTTGTTATGTAGATAAGCAAAATAATATTATAACAGTAATAATTACAGTAATAACGATATAATTAAAATAATGATATAAATATTATTATAAAATCGTTATTATTGTTATATTATTGTTATTACATATTATTGTGTGGGTTTTTAGTATTATTGAAAAAAATATTATATATAACTGCAATAATTGCAATAATAATGAAAAAAATTGGGAATAATGATGATAATAATTGCAATAATGATGATAATGATTATGGATAATGATGATAATGAGATAATGATGTGATAACGATAATATGATGATAATCATATAATATGATGTAATAACAGGAATTGTTTTCCATATATAATATAAAAAAGGTAAAAAAAAAAATTTCCAAAAGTCGAAAAAGCGGGAAAATTAGCGAAATATAGCCTTTTGAGAGTATACTCAAATTGACGTTTTTTCCATTTTTTGATGATTTTCGGCATTATTAGGTAATAATGATAATAATTTTCCAGAATTTATTAATCTCATATACAATAATGATATAAAAGTGAGAATAAAGAGAATTTGATAACTTTGAATATTATTATATTATTATATTATTATTATTATTATATTATTATTATTATTATTATATATTATTATTATTATTAATTATTATTTTTATATGATTTATATTATTATTGATAATATTTTATTACTATTATTAATTTTATTAGTACATTATGAAAAAATATATTATTAACTGTAAAAAATTAAAAAATAATAATAATAATAATAAAGTATAATAATAATAAAGCTAATGTTATATATTGTTATAATATTATTATTGTTATTATTATCATTATTATTTTTTGTAATGGGAGTATAATTGCAAAAAATTATTATTATAACAGTAATAATTACAGTAATAACATACTAATTAAGATAATGATATAAATAAATTATTATAAAATGCGTTATATTGTTATTATTATTGTTATTACTATAATTTTTGTGGGTTTTTAGTATTATTGCAAAAATATATATATAACTGCAATAATTGCAATAATAATGATAAAATTGAAAAATGATGATAATAATTGCAATAATGATGATAATGATTGCAAATAATTGATGAGATTAATGATGATAAGGATGATGATAACGACAATAATGAGATAATCATGATAATAATGATGATAATAACAGGAATTGTGTCCATCTATAATAAAAAAAGGTAAAAGAACAAAAAAATCCCAAGTCGAAAAAGCGGCAAAAATCTAGCGATATAGCTTTTGAGAGTTAGTTAGACTCCAAAATTCGTTTTTCATCATTTGAGAATTTTGGCAATAATTTAGGGTAATAATGATAATAATACCCAGAATTCTATTAATCATGACAATAATGATGATAAAAGTGAGAATAAAAGAGAATTTGGAGACACATTGATGAGTATTAATATTATTATCATTACCATTATTATTATCATTACTATTATTATTATATTATTAGTATATTATTATCATTATATTATTATTATCTATATTATATTATTATTATTATTATTATTATTATCATTATTATTTATTTATTATTATTATTCATAATTATTATTCTTATTATATTATTAATTATTATTATTTAATTATTATTATTATTATCATTATTTTATTTTTTTCTTTTTACTTAATTATTAGTCATTATTGCAAAAAAATATATTAAACTGTAATAATAAACAATTAAATAATAATAATAAAGTATCTAATGCTAATACAAATCGTTATAATACTTTTATTATTATTATTATTGTTATTTATTATCAGTATTATTATTTTACTGGTAGTATAATTGCAAAAATAATTATTTATAACAGTAATAATTACCGTAATAACGATATTAATCTAGAAATAATGATAAATAAATAATATAAAAAGACGTTATATTGTTATTATTGTTGTTATTACTATTATTATTGTAGTTGTATTAGTATAGTTGTAAAAAATATATATTATAAAATGCATAATTGCCAATAATAATGATAATATTGCAATAATGATGATTAATAATTGCAAGAATGAGGATTAATAATTGCAATAATGATGATAATGATGATAATGATGATGATAAACGACAATAATGATGTAATTCATGCATAATAAGGATGATAATAAAACAGGAATTGTTGTCAATATAATAAAAAAAGGTATTAAAGAAAAAAAAAAAACCCAAAAGTCGAAAAAGCGGGCAAAATCTAGCGAAATATAGCCTTTTAGAAGTAGACCCAAAATGACGGTTTTCCATTTTTTGATGATTTGGCAATAATTAGGGTATAATAATGATAATAATTACCAGAATGTCTATTAATATGGACAATAATGATGATAAAAGTGAGAATAAAGAGGAATTTGGAGAACATTTGATGATAGGAATAGGATTATCAGTGAGCATTAATTATGATCAGAGTATGATTATTATCCATTAGTATTGAGTGAGTATTATTAGTATTATTATATTATTATCTTCTATTATAGTCTTATTATTTCATTATTCTTATTATTAATATTACTATTATTATGATTATTATATTATATTATCTATATTATTTATTATTATATATTTATCATTATTATTATTTTTTGTTAACTTTAATTATAGTATTATTGCCAAAAAAATATATTATAACTGTAATAATAACAAGAATAATAATAATAATAGTATAATAATAATAATACTAATCGTTATAAATACTGTTATTAATAATATATGGTTAATATTATCAACTTACTATTATTTTTACTGGTAGTATAAATGCAAAATAATTATGATACGTAAATAATTACAGTTAAATAACGATATTAATTAGAATATGATATAAATAATCTTATAAAGACGTTTTATTTTATTATTGTTGTTATGACTATTATTATGTAGTTGTTATTAGTATAGTGTAAAAATATATTATAACTGCAATAATTGCAATTAATAATAATAATAATTGCCAATAATGATGATAATAATTGCAATAAATGATGATAATAATTGCAATAATGATGATAAGTGATTGATAATGATGATGAAACGACAAAATGATGATAATCATGATATAATGAGATAATAACAGGAAATTGTGTCCATATATAATAAAAAAAGGGTTAAAAGAAAACAAATCCCAAAAGTCGAAAAAAGCGGGCAAAAATCCTAGCGAAATTAGACCTTTGAGAGTAGACTCCAAAATGACGTTTTTTTCCATCATTGATGATTTGCAATAATTAGGGTAATAATGATAATAATACCAGACAGATTTCCTATTAATCCTGAGCAATAAATGTGCTAAAAGTGAGAAGAAGAGAATTGGAGAACATTGATGATTATTAATCTTATTATCATTACCATTATAGTATCAGTATTATTTATTATCATCATTATTATTATATTATTATCATTATTATTATATTTAGTAGTATTGATTATCTATTATTATAGTATTATCTTCATCATTTATTATTATCATTATGATTATCATAAAAATGAGATTATTATATTAGTATTATGATTATTATTATTATTATTATGATTATTATCATTATTATTATTTTTTTTACTTTAATTATTAGTATTATGCCAAAAAATATATTTATAACTGTAATATAACAATAATAATAATAATAATAAGTATACTAATTAATACTATCGTTATAATACTGTTATTAATATTATATTGTTATTATTTTAATATTATCTATTTTAACTGGTAGTATAATTGCAAAAATAATTATTATAACAGAATAATTACAGTACTAACGATATTAACTAGAATAATGATATAAATAATTATTATAAAGACGTTATGATTGTTATTATTGTTGTTATTACTATTATATTGTAGTTGTATTAGGATAGTTGTAAAAATATATATTATAACGCAATAATTGCAATTAATTAATGCTAATATTGCAAATAATGATGATAATAATTGCAATAATGTGATAATAATGCACTTAATGATGATAATGATGATAATGATGGATGATAACGACAATAATGATGATAATTCATGATAATAATGATGAGAATAACAGGGAATTTGTCCATATATAATAAAAAAAGGTAAAAGAAAAAAAAAAAAATATACCAAAATCGAAAAAGCGGCAAAATCTAGCGAAAATAGAGCCTTTTGAGAGTAGACTCCCAAAATGACGGCGTTTTTTCAATTCATTGATGTTTTTGGCAATAATTAGGGTAATTAGATAATAATTACCAGGAATTTATTAATTCATAAAATAATGATGATAAAAGTGAGAATAAGAGAATTTGAGAAACATTGATGATTATTCATATTATATCATTACCATATATTATTAGCATTATATTATTATTATCATATTATATTATTTTATCATTATTATTATTATTATTATATATTCTTTTATTATTATTAATATTATTATTAGTTCTTATCATTATATTAGTTTTTTTACTTTACTTATTAGTATTATGCCAAAAAATATATATAATTTAATAAAACAATAATAATATAATAATAAGTCTACTAATAGAATACTAATCGCTTTATAATACTGTTATTTATATTATTATTGTTATTTCTTATTATTCATTATATTATTTTTACTGCGTAGTATAATTGCAAAAAATAATTATTATAACAGTAAGAATACAGTATAACATATAATTAGAATAATGATATAAATAATTATTATCAAAAGCCGTTATTATGGTTATTATTGTTGTTATTACTATTATTTATTGTAGTTGTTATTCGTATAGTTGTAAAAAATATATATTATAAAAACGCAATAAATTGCAATAATAAATGATAATAATTGCAATAATGATGATATAATTGCAATAATGAGATAATAAGCAATAAGATGATAATTGGATGATGATGATAACAGACAATAATGATGATAATTTCATGATAATAATATGATAATTACAGAATTGTGTCAATTATATAATAAAAAAGGTAAAAAGAAAAAAAAATCCCAAAAAGTCGAAAAAGCCGCAAAATTTCTAGCGGAAATATAGGCCTTTGAGAGATAGACTCCAAAAGACGGTTTTTCATTCATTTGATGAGTTTGACAATAATTAGGGTAATAAATGATAATAATTTACCCAGAATTCTATTAAATCATGACAATAATATGAAAAAAGTGGATAAAGAGAATTTGGAGGAACATTTGATGATGATATTAATATTAGTTATCATTATCATTATTATTATCATGTTATTATTATTATACTAATTATTATTATATATATATTATTTATGATTATTATTATAGTATTATTATCATCATTATATTATTTTTTTTACTTTATTATTAGTATTATGCAAAAAATATATTATAACTGTAATACATAACAATATAATAATAATAATAAGTATATAATACTAAATACAATCGTTATAATATTGGTATATTAATATTATTATTGTTATATATCATTATTATTATTTTTACTGGTAGTATAATTGCAAAATAATTATTATAACGTTAATAATTAAGTAATAACGATATTAATGAGAATAATGATATAATAATTCTTATAAAAGACGTTATTATTGTTATTATTGTCTGTTATTAATATTCTTATTGTAGTTGCTATTAGATAGTTGTAAAAATATATATATAACTGCAATAATTGCAATATAAGATAATTAATTTGCAATAATGATGATTAATAATTGCAATAATGATGAGTATAATTGCAATAAGATTCGATAATGATGATAATGATGATGATAACGAACAATAATGATGATAAATCATGATAATAATGATGATAATCACCGGAAGTGCTGTCCATATAATAATAAAAAAAGGTTTATAAAAAGAAAAAAAAAAAATCCCAAAAGTGAAAAGCGGCAAAAATCTAGCGAAATATGCCTTTTGGGAGAGTAGACTCCAAAATGACGTTTTTTCCATTCATTGATGATTTTGGCAAAATTAGGGTAATAATGATATAATTACCAGATTCTATAATCATCGACAATACTCGGATTGATAAAAGTGAGGAAATAAAGTAGAATTTGGAGAACATTTTGATGATTTATTAATATGTATTATCATATCCATTATTATTATCATATTATTATTATTATCATTATTATTATTACTATATTATATTATTATTATTATTATTATTATCTATTATTATTATTATTATTATATCATTATTATTTATAATTATTATGTATCTATATTATTATTTTATATTATATTATCTATTATTATTATCCTTATTATTATTTTTTTTACTTTAATATTATTATTTATTGCCAAAAAATATATTACAACTGTAATTAAAACAATAATAATAATAAATAAAGTATTACTAACTACTAATATATCGTTATAATCTGATTAATATTTAATTATTGTTATTATTATCATTATATTATTTTACTGTAGTATAATTGCAAAAAAATAATTATATAAACAGTCAATAATTAACAGTAATAAACGATTATTAATTAGAATAATGATATAAATAATTATTAAAAAAGACGCTTATATTCGTTATTATTGTTGTTATTACTATACTATTGTAGTGTTATTGTATAGTTGTTAAAAATATATATTATAACTGCAAATTGCAATAATAATGATATATATTGCAATAATGTATGATAATAATTGCAAATAATGATGATAATAATTGCAATAATGATGATAATGATGATAATGATGATGATAAACGACAATAATGATGATAAATCATGGATAATAATGTGATAATAAACAGGAATTGGGTCCATATATAATAAAAAAAGGTAAAAGAAAAAAAATCCCAAAAGTCGAAAAAGCGGCAAAATCTAGCCGGAAAATCATAGGCCTTTGAGAGAGACTCCAAAATGACCGTTTTTTCCATTCATTTGATGATTTAATAGGCAATACTTAGGGTAATAACGATAATAATTACCAGAATCTATTAATCATGACAATATATGAATGTAAAAGTGAGAATAAAGAGGAATTTGGAAGAAACATTTGATGATTATTAATATTATTTATCATTATCATTCATTAATTATCATTATATTATTATATCCATATTATTATTATCATTATTTATTATTATTATTATTATATTATTATTAGTATTATTATTATATATTAGTACATTAATTATTTTTTTTACTTTAATTATTAGATATGCCAAAAAATATTATAACTGTACCGTCAATAAACAATAATAATAATATAATAAGTATACCAATACTAATACTAATCGTTATAATAGGTTATTAATTTATTATTGTTATTATTATATTATTATTATTTTAATGGTAGTATAATGCAAAACATAAATTATTATAACAGTAATAATTAAAGTAAGAACGAGATGAATTAGCTAATGATATAAATATTTTATAAAAGACGCTTATTGTTATTAATTGTTGTTAGTACTATTATATGTAGTTGTTATTAGATAGTTGTAAAAAATATATCTTATAACTGCAATAATTGCAATAATAATGATAATAATTGCAATAAATGAGATAATAATTGCAATAATGATGATAATAATTGCAATTAATGATGATAATGATGATAATGATGTGATAACGGACAAATAATGATGATAATCATGATAAAAGAGATAATAACAGGAATTGTGTCCATTATAATAAAAAAAGGTAAAAGAAAAAAAAAATCCCAAAAGCGAAAAAAGCGGCAAAATCTAGGCGAAATATAGCCTTTTGAGAGTAGACTCCAAAATACCGTTTTTCCATTCATGATGATTTTGGCAATAATTAAGGTAATAATGATAAATAATACCAGATTCTATTAATCATGACATAATGATGATAAAACGTCTTTAGAATAAAGAGAATTTGGGAACATTGATGATTATTAATATTATTATTCATTATCATTATTATCGTCATTATTATTATTATTATCATTATTATTATTATTATTATTATATTATATTATTATTCGATTATTATATTTTTTTTACTTTTAATTATTAGTATTATTCCAAAAAAATATTATTATAACTGAATAATAACAATAAAATAATAATAATAAGTATATAATTTAATACATACTACTCGTTATATACTCGTTATTAATATTATTATTCGTTATATTATCATTATATTATCTTTTACTGGTTAGTATTATTGCACAAATAATCATTTACTAAACAGTATAATTACAGTAAGTAATAACGCTATTAATTAGAATAATGAGATAATGAATTATTATAAAGACGTTATTATTGTTATTATTTGTTGTTATTACTATTAGTATTGAGGTGTTATTAGTAGAGTTGTAAAAATTATATTATAACTTGCCAATAATTGCAAATAAATAATGTATAAGAATTGCAATAATGATGATAATAATTGCAATAAGGATGATAATAATTGCAATAATGATGAAATGAGATACTGATGATGTACGACAATAATGAGGATAAATCATGATAATAATGATGATAATACCGGAATTGTGCTCCATATTAATAAAAAAAGGTAAAAGAAAAAAAAATCCCAAAGTCGAAAAAGCGGCAAACTAGCGAATATAGCCTGTTGAGAGTAGACTCCAAAAAATGGACGTTTTTCCATTCACTTTGATGATTCTTGCAATACATTAGGGTAATAATGATAATAATTACCAGAATTCATATTAATATGGGGACAATAATGATGATAAAAGTGCAATAAAGAAGGGGGGGGAATTTGGAAGAACTTGATGATTATTAATATTATTATCATGATGCATTTATTATCATTATTACTATTATTATCAATATTATTATATTATATGATTATTATTATTATTATTATTTTATTATTTTATTTTATTATTATATTATTATATTATCATTAGTATTATTATTATTATATTATTATTATTATTATTATTATTATTAGTATTATTATTACTATTATTATTATTATCATATCATTATTTTTTTTACTTTAATTATTAGTATTATTGCCAAAAAATATATTATAACTGTACTTAATAACTAATAATAATAATAATATAAGGTATACTAATACAATACTAACGTGATACTACTGTTATTAATAGATTATTGTTATATATCATATATTATTTGTTACTGGTAGTATAATTGCAAAAATAATTATTATAACAGTAATAATACAGTAATAACGATATTAATTAGAATAATGTTTTTTATATAATAATTATTATAAAGACGTTAGTATTGTTTTACTTATTGTTGTGATTAATAATTATTATTGTAGTTTGTTATTAGTATAGTTGTAAAAAATATATATTATAACTGCAAATAATTGCAATAATAATGCTAATATTGCAATAATGATGATAATAATTGCAATAATGATGATAATAATTGCAATAATGATGTAATGAGTGATAATGATGTATGATAACGACAATAAGTGGATGATAATCATGATAATAATGATGATAATAACAGGAATTGTGTCCATATATCAATAAAAAAAGGTAAAAGAAAAAAAAATCCCAAAAAAGTCGAAAAAGCGGCAAAATCTAGCGAAATATAGCCTTTTGAGAGTAGACTCCAAATGACGTTTTTTCCATTTCATTGATGATTTTGGCAATAATTAGGGTAATAATGATAATAATTACCCAAATTCTATTAATCATGACAATAATGATGATAAAAGTGAGAATAAAGAGAAGTTGGAGAACATTTGATGAGTATTAATATTATATCATTATCATTATTATTACAATTAGTATTATTATTATCATTTCTTATATTATTATTATTATTCAGTATTATTAATTATATGATTATTATTATATTATCATTATTATTATTTTTTTACTTAATCTATTCGTATTATTGACCAAAAAATATATTATAACTGTAATAAAACCAATAAATAATAATAAGTTATAAGTATACTAATACTAATATAATCGTTTAATAATGTTATTAATATTATTATGTATTTATTATCATATTATTATTTTTACTTGTAGTTATAATTGCCAAAAATCTTATTATAACAGTAATTAATTTACAGTAATAACGATATTAATTAGAATAAATGATAAAATAATTATTATACAGACGTTATGATTGTTATTATTGTTTGTGGTGATACTATTAATTATTGTAATTTTACTAGTATAGTTGTAAAAATATATATTATAACTGCAATAAATTGCAAATAATAATGATAATAATTGCAATAATGATGATAAATAATTGCAATAAATGTGATAATATTGCAATAATGATGAAATGATGATATGATGATGATAAGACAATAATGATGATAATCATGATAATAAATGATGATAATAAAAGGGAATTGTTGTCCATATATAATAAAAAAGGTTTAAAAGAAAAAAAAAAGCCCAAAAGTCGAAAAAAAGCGTGCAAAATCTAGCGAAATATAGCCTTTGAGAGTAGACTCCAAAATGGACGTTTTTTCCATTCATTACTGATTTGGGCAATTAATTAGGGTAATAATTATAATAAATTACAAGAATTCAATTAATCATGAAAATAATGATGATAAAAGTGAGAATAAAGAGAATTTGGAGAGAACATTGATGATTAGTAATAGGATTATCATGATCATCATTATTAGAAGTAGTAGGATTATTATCATATATTAGTATATTCTTATTAGTATATTATTATTATTCTTATTATGAGTATTATCATTATATTATTATTATTATTATTATTATATTATCATTATTATTATTATTATTACTATATCATTATTATTATTATTATCATTCTTATTATTTTTTTTACTTTAATTATTAGTATTATGCCAAAAAATATATTATAACTGTAATAATAACAATAATAATAATATAATAAAAAGTATACTAATACTAATACTAATCGTTATAAAACTGTTATTAATATTAATATTCTTATTATTATCATTATTATTATTTTTACTGGTAGTATAATTGCAAAAAATAAATATTACAACAGTAATAATTACAGTAATAACGATATTAATTAGAATAATGATCTAAATACATGATTTATAAAGACGTTATATTGTTATTATTGTTGTTATTACTATTATATTGTAGTTGTATTAGTATAGTTGTAAAATATATCTATAACTGCAATACTTGCAATAAAATGATAAAATTGCATAATGATGATAATAATTGCACAATAATGATGATAATAATGCAATAATGATGATAATGATGATAATGATGATGATAACCCCCCCCCCCGACAATAATGATGATAATACATGATAATAATGATGATTAATAACAGGAATTTTGTCCATATATAAAAAAAAGGTACAAAGAAAAAAAAATCCCAAAGTCGAAAAGCGGCAAAATCTAGCGAAATATAGCCTTTGAGAGTTAGACCCAAATTACGTTTTTCCATTCATTGGGATTTTTTTTTTTGGGATTTTGCAAATAATTAGGTATAATGAAATAATTACCAGAATCTATTAATCATGAAATAATGATGATAAAAGTGAGAATAAAGAGAATTTGGAGAACATTTGAGATTATTAATATTATTATCATTATCAATTATTATTATCAGTATTATTATTATTATCATTATTTATTATTATTATTATCATATTATTATGTTATTCTTATCATTATTATTATATTACTATCTTATATTAGTATTATTAATTATTATTATTAATTATAATTATTATTCTTATTATTATATTATTATTATCATTATTATTATTTTTTTTTACTTTAATTATTAGTATATGGGGGCCACAAAAAAAAAAAAAAAATATATTATAACGTAATAATAACAATAATCATAATAATAATAAGTATACTAATACTAATACTAATCGTTATAATACTGTTATAATATTATATTGTTATTATTATCATTTATATTTATTTTTACTGGTAGTATAATTGCAAAAAATAATTATTATAACAGTAAAATTACAGTAATAACGATATAATTAGAATAATGGATATAAATAATATTATAAAGACGTTATTATTGTTATTATTGTTGTATTACTATTATTATTGTAGTTGTTATTAGTAGAGGTGTACAAAAAATATATATTATAACTGCAATAATTGCAAGAATAATGATAATAATTGCAATAATGATGATAATAATTGCAAAATAATGATGATAATTAATTGCAATAATGAGGATAATGATGATAATGAGATGATAAACGACAATAATGCTGATAATCCCTGATAATAATGATGATAATAACTAGGAATTGTGTCATATAAAAAAAAAAGGTTTAAAGAAAAAAAAATCCAAAAGTCGAAAAAGCGGCAAAAATCTAGCGAAATATATCCCTTTTGAGAGTTAGCTCCAAAATGATCGTTTTTCCATTCATTGATGATTTTGGCCAATAATTAGGGTAATAATGATAATAATTACCAGAAGTCTATTAATATGACAATAATGATGTGATAAAAGTGAGAATAAAGAGAATTTCGGAGAACATTTGATGATTATTAATATTATTATCATTATCATTATTATTATCATTATTATATGATTCTCATTATTATTATTATTATTATTATTATTATCTTATTATTATTAATTATATTATTATTATTATATTCTATTATTATTATTATCATTATTATTTTTTTTTTTACTTTAATTATTAGTATTATTGCCAAAAAATATATTTATAAACTGTAATAATAACAATAATAATAATAATAATAAGTCTACTAATACTAATACCTAATCGTTATAATACTGTTATTAATATTATTATTGTATTATTATTCATTATATATTTTTATGGTAGTATATTGCAAAAAATAATTATTCTAACAGTAATAATACAGTAATAACGAAATAAAATAGAATAATGATATAAATAATTATTATAAAGACGTTCTAGTGTTATTATGGTTTATTACTATTAGTATTGTAGTTGTTATTAGTATAGTTGTAAAAATATATATTATAAACTGCAAATACATTGCAATATAATGATAATAATTGCAAATAATGATGTAAATACTTGCAATAATGATGATAATAATGGCAATAATGATGATAATGATGATAATGATGATGATAAACTGACAATAATGATGATAATCATGATAATAATGAGAGAATAACAGGAATTGTGTCATATATAATAAAAAAAGGTAAAAGAAAAAAAAAATCCCAAAGGTTGAAAAGTGGCAAAATCTAGCGAAAAAGCCTTTGAGGGAGTAGACTCCAAAATGACGTTTTTTTCCATTTCATTTGATGATTTTGGCAATAATTAGGGTAATCAGATAATAATTACCAGGAATTCTATTAATCATGACAATAATGATGATAAAAGTGAGAATAAAGAGAATTTGGAGAACATTTGATGATTATTAATATTATTATCATTATAATATTATATCATTATTAATCTATTCTATCATATTATTTCATTTATTATTATTATTATTTAATTATTATATTAATATATTATTATTATCATTATTATTATTATGATCCATATTATTATTATTATTATATTATTTTTATTATTATTATTATTATTATTATCATTATATATTATTATTATTATTATTATTATAATTATTATATTTTTTTTACTTTAATTATTAGTATTATGCCAAAAAATATAGTATAACTGTAATAATAACAAATCATAATAATAATAATAAGTATCTAATACTAATACTAATCGTATAATACTGTTATAATATATTATTGTTATTATATCATTATTATTATTTTTTATATGTAGTATAATTGCAAAAATAATTATATAACAGTAATAATTACAGTAATAACGTATTAATAGAATAAGAGATATAATCAATTGTGATAAAGACGTTATTATTGTTATTATTGTTGTTATTACTTAATTAATTTATTATTGAGTTGTTATTGTATAGTTGTAAAAAATTAGTATAACTGCAATAATGCAATAATAAGATACTAATTGCAATAATGATGATATCAATTACAATAATGATGATAATAATTGCAATAATGATGATAATGATGATAATGATGATGATAACGACAATAAAGATGATAATCATGCTAATAATGATGATAATAACAGGAATTGTGGTCCATATATAATAAAAAAAAGGTAAATAGAAAAAAAATGTTAGCCGCAAATTATTGTTTCTTTCGAAAAAGCGGCAAAAAATCTAGCGAAAATATAGCCTTTTGAGAGTAGACTCAAAATGGACGTTTTTTTCCATTCATTTGACGATTTGGCAATAATTAGGGTAATATAATGATAATAATTACCAGAATTCTAATAATCATGACAATAATGAGATAAAAGTGAGAAGAAAGAGGAATTTGGAGAACATTGATGATTAATAATATTATTCATTCACCTTATCATTTATTATTATATTATTATGATTATTATCATTATTATTATTATTATTATATTATTATTATTATTATTACTATTTTATTATATTATTAGTATTATTATTATTAGTAGTATTCTGATTATTACCATTATTATTATTTTTTTTACTTTAATTATAGTATTCTTGCCAAAAATATATTATAACTGTAATTAATAACAATACTAATAATAATCATAAGTATACTAATACTAATACTAATCGTTATAATACGGTTTATAATATTATTATTGTTATTATTATCATTATTATTATTGTTTACGGTAGATAATTGCAAAAATTATAATAACAGTAAATAAATACAGTAATAACGATATAATTAGAATAATGATATAAATAATTATTATAAAAGACGTTATTATGTTATTAATTGTGTTTATTACTCTTTTATGTAGTTGTTATTAGTATAGTTGGTAAAAAATATATATAAACTGCAATAATTGCAAAATAATGATAATAATTGCAAATAATGATGATAATAATTGACATATGATGAAAATAATTGCAATAATGATGATATAAATGATGATAATGATGATTGATAACGACCAATAATGATGATATATCATGATAATAATGCTGATAATAACAGGAATTGTGTCCATATATAAGAAAAAAAGGTAAGAAACAAAAAATCCCAAAAGTCGAAAAAGCGGCAAAAATCTAGCGAACTATAGCCTTGAGGGATGTGTAGACTCCAAAATGACGTTTTTCCATTCATTGATGATTTTGCAAATAATTAGGGTAATAATGATAATAATTACCAGAAATTCTATTCATCATGACAATAATGATGATAAAAGTGAGGAAATAAAGAGAATTTGGAGAACATTTGAGATTATTAATAGTATTATCATTATCATTATTATTATCATTATTATTATTATTATCATATTATTATTTATTATTCTTATTATATTCTTATTATTATTATTATTATTATATTATATTATTATCATTATTATTATTATTATTATTATTATATTATTATTATTATTATTAGTATTATATTATGATTATTATTATTATTAATTATTATCATTATATTAATTTTTTTTACTTAATTATTAGATTATTGCCAAAAAAAATATAACTTATAACTGTAATAAAACAATATAATAATAATAAAAGTTACTAATACTCAATATAATCGTTATACTACTGGTATTACTATTAGATTGTTATTATTATCATTATATTATTTTTACTGGTAGTATAATGCAAAACTAACTTTATTATAACCGTAATAATTACAGTAAATAACGAGATTAATTAGCATAATGATATAAATAATTATTATAAAGACGTTATTATTGTATTTATGTTGTTCATTACTATTATTATTGTAGTGTTATTAGTATAGTTGTAAAAATATATATTATAACTGCAATAATTGCAATAATAATGAAATAATTCAATAAGATGAACTAATTGCAATAATGTTACGATAATAATTGCAATAATGAGATAATGATGATAATGAGATGAGAAACGACAATAATGATGATAATCATGATAATAATGATGATACTAACAGGAATTGTGTCCACTATAATAAAAAAAGGTAAAAGAAAAAAAAAAATCCCAAAACGTCGAAAAAGCGGCAAAAATCTAGCGAAATATAGCCTTTGAGAGTAGACTCCAAAAGACGTTTTTTCCATCATTTGATGATTTTGGCAATAATTAGGTAAATAATGAGATAATAACAGAAATTTATGACTCATGACAAAATATGATAAAAGTGACAATAAAGAGACTTTGGAGAACATTTGATGATTATTAATATTATATCATCTAATTATATTATCATTATTATTATTATTATCATTATTATATTATTATTTTACTATTATAATTATTATTATTATTATTATTATTATTATTGTTTTTATTATATTATTAGGCATTAGGATGATTATTAGATTATATTATTATTATATATTATTATTATTATTAGTATTATTATTATTATTATTATGTTATCAGTATTATTATTTTTTACTTTAATATTGTATTATTGCAAAAATATATTATAACTGTAATAATAACAATAATAACTAATAATAATAAGTATACTAATACTAATACTAATCGTTATAATACGGTTATTAATATTATTATTGTTATTAGTATCAATATAATTATGTTTACTTGGTAGTATAATTGCAAAAAAAATAATTATAATAACAGTAATAATAACAGTAATAACGATAATAATTTAGAATAATGATATAAATAAATATTATAACGACGTTATTATTGTTATTATTGTGTGTTATTACTATTAGTATTGTAGTTATTATTCAGTCATGTTGTAAAAATATATATTATAAAACTGCCAATAATGCAATAATAAATGATAATAATTGCAAAGAATGAATGATAATAATTGCAATAATGATGATAATAATTGCAAATAATGATGATAATGCTGATAATGATGGATGATAACGACAATAAGATGATAATATGATAATAAGGATGCTAATAACAGGGATTGTGTGATATATAATAAAAAAAGGTATAAAAGAAAAAAAAATACAAAAGTCGAAAAAGCTGGCAAAATCTAGCGAAATATTTAGCCTTTTGAGAGTAGACTCCAAAATGACCGTTTTTTCCATTCATTGATGATTTCAATAATTAGGGTAATAATGATAATAACTACCAGAAATCTCATTTAATCATGAAATAATGATGATAAAAGTGAGAATAAAGAGAAATTTGCGAGAACATTGATGATTATTCATATTATTATCATTATCATTCTGATTAGTCATTAATTATTATTATATCTTATTATTAGGTATTATTATTATGAGTATTATTATTATATATGATGATTATTAGGAGGATTAGCGTGTATGATTATTATTATTATTATTATTATTATTATTATATTATTATTATTATATTATTATTATTTATTATTTATTATTATTATTATCATTACTTATTATTTTTTTTACTTTAATTATTAGTATTATGCCAAAAAATATATATAACTGTAATAATAACAATATATAAATAAATAATAAGTATACTAATAATATAATACTAATCGTTACTAATACTGGTTATTAATATTATTCTTGTTATTAATATCATTATATTATTTTTACACTGAGTAGTATAATGCAAAAATAATATTTATAACAGTAATAATTACAGTAATAACGATATTAATTAGAATAAATGATATAAATAATATTTAAAAGACGTTATTATTAATTTGTATTATGTTGTTATTACTATTATTATTGTAGTTTGTTATTAGTATAGTTGTAAAAAATATATATTATACTGCAATAATTGCCAAAATAATGATAATAATTGCAATAATGATGATAATTAATTGAATAATGAGATAATAATTGCTAATAATGTATGATAATGATGTACCTGCTGATGTAACGACAATAATGATGATAATCCCATGATACAATGATGATAATACAGGAATTGTGTCATTATATAATAAAAAAGGTGAAAAAGAAAAAAAAAGCCCAAAAAGTCGAAAAAGCGGCAAATCTAGCTGAAAATAGCTTTTGAGAGTAGCTCCAAATAGGCGTTTTTCCATTCATTTGTGATTTTGGCAATAATTAGGGTAATAATGATAATAATTACAGAATTCTATTAATCATGAACAATAATGATGATAAAAGTGAAGAATAAAGAGAATTTCGGAGAACATTTGAGATTAATGAATAGTAGTATCATATCATTATTAATTATAATTTAGTATTATTATCATTATTATTTATTATATTATTATTATTCTTATTATATTAGTATTATTATTATATATTATTATTATTACTATTATTATTATTTTATCATTATTATTTAGTTTTTTTACTTTAATATTAGTTATTATTGCCAAAAAATATATTATAACTGTAATAATAACAATAATATAATAATAAAAGTATACTAATACTTAATACTAATCGGTATAATACTGTTATTAATATATTATGTTATTATTATCATTATATTATGTTATGGTAGTATAATTGCAAAAATAATTATTATAACAGTACTAATTACAGTAATAAACGAGATTAATTTAGAAGAATGAATAAATAATTATTATAAAGACGATTATTTATTATATATATTATTAGATTATTATTATTATTATTATTATTATTATTATTATTATTATTATTTTAAATTATTATTATATTATATTATATCATTATTCTTCTTTTTTTTACTTTAATTATTAGTATTATTGCCAAAAAAAATATTATAACTGTAATAATAACCAATACAATATAATAATAAGTATACGAATACTAATATGTTAATTAATATTATTATTGTTATATTATCATTATTATTATTTTTACTGGTAGTATATTGAACAAAAATAATTATTTATAACAGTAATAATTACAGTAATAACGATATTAATTAGAATAATGATATAAATAATTATTATTAAAGACGTTATTATTTATTCTTATTGTGTTATTACTATTATTATTGTAGGTGTTATAGTATAGTGTACAAATATTATATTATAACGCAATAATTAGCAAATAATAATGAAATAATTGCAATAATGATGATAATAATGCATAATGATGATAATAATTGCAATAATGATGATACTGATGCATAATGATGATGATTAACGACAATATTGATGATAATCAATGATAATAATGATGATAATAACAGGAATTGTGTTCCATATATAATAAAAAAAGGTAAAGAAAAAAAAAATCCAAAAAGTCGAAAAAAGCGCAAAATCTAGGCGAAATATAGCCCTTTTGAGAGAGACTCCAAGATGACGTTTTTTCCATTCATTTGATGATTTTGGCAATAATTAGGGTTAATAATGATAATAATTACAAGAATTCTATTAATCATGACAAAAAGATGATAAAAGTCAGAATAAAGAGAATTTGGGAGAAACATTTGATGATTATTAATATTATTATCATTATCATTATTATTATCATTATTATTATGTTTTTATTATCATTTATTATTATTATTATAATTATTATTATTATTTATTATTATTAATTATATTATTATTATTATTATTATATCATTATTATTATTATTATTATTATTATTATTATCATTAATATTTTTTTTTTTACTTCTAATTTTAGTATTATGCAAAAAATATATTATAACTGTCAATAATACAATAATAATAATATAATAAGTATACTAATACTAATACTAATCGTTATAATACTGTATTAAAATTATTATTGTTATTATTATCCATTATTATATTTGTTACTGGTAGTATAATTGCAAAAAATAATTATTATAAACAGTAATAATTACAGTACAATAACGATATTAAAAAAATTAGAATATGATATAAATAATTATTATAAGACGTTATTATTGATATTATTGTTGTTATTAATAATTATTGTAGTTGTTATTAGTTATAGTGGTAAAAATATATATATAACTGCAATTAATCGCAATAATAATGATAAGAATTGCAATAATGAATGATAATAATTGCAAAATGATGGATAATAATTGCAATAATGATGATAATGATGATAATGATGATGATAACGACAATAATGATGATAATCATGATAATAAGGATGATAATAACAGGAATTGTGTCTATATATAATAAAAAAAAGGTAAAAGAAAAAAAAAATTCCAAAAGTCGAAAAAAGCGGAAAAATTCTAGCGAAAATAGCCTTTTGAGAGAAGACTCCAAAATGACGTTTTTTTCAATTCATTGACGGATTTTGGCAAGAAGTAGGTAATTAATAATGATAATAATGACCAGAATTCTATTAATCATGACCAATAATGATGTAAAAGTGAGACTAAAGAGAATTTGGAGAACTTTGATGGATATTAATATTATTATCATTAATCATATGATTATCATTATGATTATTATTATCCTTATTCTTATTTATTATATTATTCTTATATATTATTATTATATTATTATTATATTATTATTATTATTATTATCATTATTATTATTTTTTTACTTTAATTATTAGTTATTATTCCAAAAAATATATTATAACTGTAATAAGAACAAATAATAATAATAAAATAACGTATACTAATACTAATACTAATCGTATAATACTGTATATATTATTATTGTTATTATTATCATTATTATATATTTACTTGTAGTATAATTGCAAAAATAATTATTATAACAGTAATAAATTACAGTAACTACACGATATTAATTAGAATAATGATATAAATACTTATTATAAAGACATCATTATTGTTATAATTGTTGTTATTAATATTATTTATTGTAGTTGTTATAGTATAGTCGTAAAAATATATAATTATAAACTGCAATAATTGCAATAATATGATAATAATTGCCAATAATGATGATAATATTTCAATAATGATGATAATAATTGCAATAATGATGATAATGATGAGAATGATGATGATAAACGGACAATAATGATGATAATCATGATAATATGATGTGCGAATAACAGGAATTGTCGTCCAATATAAATAAAAAAAGTAAAAAGAAAAAAAATCCCAAAAGCGAAAAAGCGGCAAAAAATTAGCGAAATATAGCCTTTTGGAGTAGACTACAAAAATGACGTTTTTTTCCATTCATTTGATGATTTTGGCAATAATTAGGGTACATCTGATAATAAGTACCAGATTCTATTTAATCATGCCCAAATGATGATAAAAGTGAGAATAAAGAGAATTTGGAGAAACATTTGATGATTTATTAATATTATTATCATTATCATTATTATTATCATTATTATTAGTATTATCATATTATTATATTATTATTATTATATTATTATTAGTATTATTAGTTATATTATTATTATTATTAGTATCATTATTATTATTATTATATTATTATTATTATTATATTATTATTATCATTATTAATTATTATTATTATTATTATTATTATTATTATCATTATTATATTTTTTTTCACTGTAATTATTAGTATTATTGCCAAAAAATATATAATAACGTAATAATAACAATAGCTAATAAAAAATAAGTATACTAATACTAATACTAATCGTTATATACTGTTATTAATAATATTATTGTATTATTATCATTACATTATTATTTTACTGAAGTAAGAATTGCAAAAAATAATTATTATAACAGTAAAATACCAGTAATAACGATATTAATTAGAATAATGATTATAAAAGAATTATATAAAGACGATTATTATTGTTATTATTGTGTTATTACTATTATTATTGTAGTTGTATTAGTATAGTTGTAAAAATATATATATAACTGCAATAATTGCAAGAATAATGATAATAATTGCAATAATGATGATAATAATTGCAATAAGGATGATAATAATGCACAATGACCATAATGATGATAATGATGTGATAACGACAATAATGAGATAATCATGATAATAATGAGGATAATAACAGGAATTGTGCATATAAATAAAAAAGGGTTTAAAAGAAAAAAAAATCCCAAAAGTCGAAAAAAAGCGGCAAAATCTAGCGAAATATAGCTTTTGAGAGTAGACTCCAAAATGACGTTTCTCCGTCATTGATGATTGTGGCACTAATTAGGGTAATGAATGATAATAATTACCAGAATTCTATTAATCATGACAATAATGATGATAAAAGTGAGAATACAGAGAACTTGGAGAACATTTGATGCTTATTAATATTATTATCCATTATCCATATTATTATCATATTATTATTATTTAATCATTATTTATTATTATTATTATTATTATTATTATTATTATATTATTATTATTATTATTATTAATTATTATTATTATCATTAGGATTTTTTTTTAATTGAAGTATTAGTATTATTGACAAAAAATATATTATAACTGTAATAATAACAATAATAATAATAATAATAAGTATACTAATACTAATACTAATCGTTATAATACTGTTATTATATTATTATTGTTATTATTATCATTATTATTATTTTTTACTGGTAGGATTATTGCAAAAATAATTATTATAACAGTAATAATTACATTAATAACGATATTTAATTAGAATAATGATATAAATAATTATTATAAGACGTTATTATTGTTTATTACTGTTGTTATTACTATTATTATTGTAGTTGTTATTAGTATATTGTAAAAATATAGAGTATAACTGCAATAATGAATAATAATGAATAATTGCAAATAATGATGATAATAATTGCAATAATGATGAGAATAATTGCAATAATGATGATAATGATGATTAATGATGATGATAACGACAATAAGGATGATAATCATGATAATAATGATGATAAATACAAGGAATTGGTGTCCATATCTAATAAAAAAAGTAAAAGAAAAAAAATCCCAAAAGGTCGAAAAAGCGGCAAAATTAGCGAAGATAGCCTTTTGAAGTAGACTCCAAAATGACGTTTTTTACCTTTCATTTGATGATTGGCAATACTTAGGTAATAATGATATAATACCAGAATTCTATAATAATGACAATAATGATGATAAAGTTAGAATAAAGAGAATTTGGGAGGAAAACATTTGATGATATTAATATTATTATAATTATCATTATTATTATCATTATTATTATTATTATCATATTATCTTCTTATTTATTATTATTATTTATTATTATTATTATTATTTTATATTATTATTATATCATTATTATTATTTTTTTTACTGGTAATTATAGTATATTGCCAAAAAATATATTATAACTTGTAATAATAACAATAATAATACTAATAATAAGTATACTTAATACTAATTACTAATCGTTATAATAATCTTATCAATATTATGATTGTTATTATTATCATTATTAGTATTTTATGGTAGTATAATTGCAAAATAATTATTATAACAGTAATAATTACATGTAATAACGATATTAATTAGAATAATGATATAAATAATTATTTATAACGACGTTATTATTGTTATTATTGTTTGTTATTACTATTATTATTGTAGTTGTTATTAGTATTAGTTGTAAAAAAATAATATCCTACACTGCAATAATTGCAATAATAATGATAATCATTGCAATATGATGATAATAATTGCAATAATGATGAAATATTGAAATAATGATGATAATGTATGATTAATGATGATTGATACGACAATAATGAGATAATCATGATAATACATGATGATAATAACAGGAAATTGTGTCCTATACAATAAAAAAAGGTAAAAGAAAAAAAAAATCCCAAAAGCGAAAAAAAGCGCAAAATCTAGCGAAATATAGCATTTGAGGAGTTAGACTCCAAAATGAAGTTTTTTCATTCATTTGATGTTTTGGCAATAATTAGGGTTAATAATGATAATAAATTACCAGAATTCTATAATCATGACAATAATGATGATAAAAGTGAGAATAAAGATAATTTGGAGAACATTGATGAATTATGAATATTATTATTCATTATCATTATAGTATCATTTATATTATTATTATCATATTTATGTCTTATTATTATTATTTTTATTGATTTATTATTTCTTATTATTATTTATGATTATTATTATCATTATATATTATTATTATATTATTATATTATTATTATTATTATTATTATTATTTATCTTATTATTATTATTATGAGCTCTCAATTATTATTATTTTTGTACTTTAATTATTAGTATTATTGCCAAAAAATATATTATAACTGGAATAATAACAATAATGATAATAATTAATAGTATCTAATACTA
Source organism: Penaeus monodon (assembly GCF_015228065.2). Taxonomy (NCBI): domain Eukaryota; kingdom Metazoa; phylum Arthropoda; class Malacostraca; order Decapoda; family Penaeidae; genus Penaeus; species Penaeus monodon. The sequence goes on from NW_023647262.1 coordinate 26,064, forward strand.
ATCACTAATCGTTTATTAATACTGTTATTAATTATTTATTATTGTTACTAGTATCATTATTATTATCTTTTACTGGTAGTATAAATTGCAAAAATAATTATTATAACTGTAACAATAATTACGTATAATAAACGATATTAATTCGAATAATGATAAATAATTATTTAGAAAGAGTTATTATTGTTATTATTGTTGTTATTACTATTATATCTGTAGTTGTTATTAGGATAGTTGTAAACATATACATTATAACTGCATAAGTTGCAAATAATAATGATAATAATTGCAATAATGATGATAATAATTGCCCATAATGATGATTAATAATTTCATAATGATATAATGATGATAATGATGATGATAACGACAATAATGGATGATAATCATGATAATAATGATGATAATAACAGGGAATTGTGTCAATATAGAATAAAAAAGGTAAAGAAAAAAAATCCCAAAAGTCGAAAAAGCGGCAAAAAATCTAGCGAAATATAGCCTTTTGAGAGTAGGACTCCAAAAATGACGTTTTTTCCATCATTTGTATGATTTTGGAAATCAATTAGGGTAATAATGATAATAATACCAGAATTATATGAACATGACACTTAAGATGATAAAAGTGAGAATAAAGAGAATTTGGAGAAAATTGTTGATGATTATTAATATTATTCATTATCATTATTATTATCATTATTGATTAGTATCATCATTATATTATTATTATTATTATTATGATATATTATTATTATTATATTATTATCATTATTATATGATATTATTGATTAATCATTATTATTATTTTTTTTTTTTACTTTAAAGGATAGGATTATTGACCAAAAAAGTATATTCTAACTGTTTAATAATACAATAATAAAATAATAATAAGTATACAATACTAATACTAATCGTTATAATTACTGGTTATTAATATTATTATTGTTATTATTATCATTATTATTATTTTTATGGTAGTATAATTGCAAAAAATAATTATTATAAACAGTAATAATTACAGTTAATAAAGATATTATTAGACTAATGATATAAATAATTATTATAAAGACGTTATTCATTGTTATTATTGTTGTTATTACTTTATTATTGCAGTTGTTATTATGTATAGTGGTAGAAATATATATTATAACTGCAAGATTAATTGCAATAATATGATAATAATTGCACGAATGATGATTAATAATTGCTAATAATGATGATATTACATTGCAATAAATGATGATTAATGATGATGATAACGACAATAATGCATGATAATCATGATAATTAATGATGATAATAACAGGAATTGTGTCCATATATAATAAAAAAGGTAAAAGAAAAAAAAATCCCAAAGTCGAAACGCGGCAAAATCTAGCGAAATATAGCCTTTTGAGAAGAGTAGACTCCAAAATGACGTTTTTCCATTCATTTTGATTTTGGCAAATAATTAGGTAAATAATGATAATTAATTACCAGAATTCTATTAAATCATGACAAGCATGATGATAAAAGTGAGAATAAGAGAATTTGGAGAACATTGATGATTAGTAATATTATTATCATTATATTATTATTATTATTTATTATTATTATATCTATTAGTATTATTATATTATTATATATTAATATTATATATATAGTATAGTATTATTATTATATTATCTTATATTATTCATTTTTTTCATTAATTAGTAGTATTGATTGCCAAAAAATTTATTATAATGTAATAATAACAATAATAATAATAATAATAAGTATACTACTACTATATACTATCGTATAATACTGTATAATATTTTATTGTTATTCTATCATTATTATTATTTTACTGGTAGCCTTATTAATTGCAAAAATAATTATTATAACAGTAATAATTACAGTAAATAACGATTTAATTAGAATAATGATATAAATAATTATTATAAAGACGTTATTATTGTTATAGGTGGTTATTACTATTATATTGTGTTGTATAGCTTATAGTGTAAAATTATATATTATAACTCAATAATTGCAATAATAATGATAATAATTGCCAATAATGATGATAATAATGCAATAATGATGATAATAATTGCAATAATGCATGAAATGATGATAATGATGATGATAACGACAATAATGAGATAATCATGATATAATGATGATAATAACAGGAATGTGTCAATAATATAATAAAAAAAGGTAAAAAGAAAAAAAAATCCCAAAGTAGAAAAACGGCAAAATCTAGCGAAATAAGCCTTTTGAGAGTAGACTCCCAAATGCCGTTTTTCCATTCATTGAGTGATTTTTGCAATAATTAGGGTAATAATGATCATAATTACCAGAATCTAGTAATCAGACATAATGTGATGATAAAAGTGAGAATAAAGAGAATTTTGGAGAACATTTGAGATTATTAATATTATTAGGCAGATCAGTTATAGTGATCATTAGTGATTATTATTATTCATATTATTATTATTATTATTATTTTATATGATTATTATTTTTATTATTATTATTATTATTATCATTATTATTTATATTATTATATTTTATTATTATTATTTATTATTTATTATTATTATTATATTATTAAATTATTATATTATTATCAGTATTATTATTTTTTTACTTAATTATAGTATTATTGCCCAAAAATATATATAAACTGTAATAATAACATAATAATCATAATAATAAGTATACTTATACTAATACTAATCGTTATAATACTGTTATTAATATTATATTGTTATTATATCATTATCTATTTTTTACTACGGTAGTATAATTGCAAAAAATAATTATATAACCCTCAGGGTTTTTAAAAATAATTACAGTAATAACGATATTAATTAGATAATGATATAAATAATTATTATAAAGACGTTATATTGTTATTATTGTATGTTTATTACTATTATTATGTGTAGTTGTTATTAGTATCGTTGTAAAATATATATTATAACTTGCCAATAATGCAATAATAATGATAATAATTGCAATAAGTGATAATAATTGCAATAATGAGATAATAATTGCAATAATGCTGATAATGATGATAATGATGATGATAACGACAATAATGATGATAATCATGATAATAATGATGATAATAACAGGAATTGTGTCCCATATATAATAAAAAAGGTTAAAAGAAAAAAAAAATCCAAAAATTCCGAAAAAGCTGGCAAATCTAAGCGAAAATATAGCCTTTTGAGAGTAGCACTCCAAAATCGACCGTGTTTCCATTTCATTTGATGATTTGGGCAATTAATTAGGAATAATGATAATAATTACCAGAATTCTATTTAATCATGACAATAATGATGATAAAAGTGAGAATAAAGAGAATTGGAAAAACATTTGAGATTATAATATTATGATCATTATCATTATCTAGTATCATGTATTATGATATTATAAATTAAGTATTATTATTATTATTAGTATTATTTAGTAGGATTATATTATTATTATAGTAGTATTATTATTATTATTATATTATTATTATAGTATTATTATTATTATTATTATATTATATTATTATTATTATTATTATCATTATTTTTTTTTTTTACTTTAATATTAGTAGGTATTGCCAAAAACATATATTAAACTGAAAAATAACAATACTAATAATAATATAAGTATACTAATACTAATACTAATCGTATATAATACTGTTATTAAATATTATGATTGTTATTATTATCATTATTATTAGTTCTTAACTGGGAGTATAATTTGCAAAAATAATTATTATAACTGTATATAATTACAGTAATAAACGATATTAATTAGAATAATGATATAAATAATTATTATAATAAAGACGTTATTATTGTTATTATGTTGTTAATTACTATTATTATTGTAGTGTTATTATATAGTTGTTAAAAATAATCTTTATAACTGCAATAATTGCAATAATAATGATATAATTCGCAATAATGATGATAATAATTGCAATAATGATGATAATTAATTGCCATAATGATGTAATGATGAGAATGATGATGATAACAACAATTAATGATGATAATCATGATAATAATGAGGATAATAACAGAATTGTGTACATATATAATAAAAAAAAAGTGTAAAAGAAAAAAAATCCCAAAAGATCACGAAAAAAGCGGCAAAATCTAGCTGAAATATAGCTTTTGAGAGTGACTCCAAAAGACGTTTTACATTCATTGGCTGAGATTTTCGGCAATAATTAGGGTAATTAATGATAATAATTACCAGATATTCATTAATCATGGACAATAATGATGATAAAAGTGTAGAAGAAATAAAGAGAAGAATTTGGAGAACATTGATGATATAATATTATTATCATTATCATTAGTATTATCATTATTATTATTATTTCATTATTATTATAATTATAATTATTATTAGTATTATTATATATTATTATGATTATTACTATATTATATGAATACATATATATATTTTTTTTACTTTAATTCTTAGATTATTTGCAAAAAAAAAGTATATTAATAACTGTAATATGACAAGTAATAATAAAATAATAAGTAACTAATACTAATACAATCGTTATAATACTGTATTATATTATTATTGTTATTATATCATTATTATTATTTTTACTGGGTAGTATAATTGCAAAAAATAATTATTATAACAGTAATAATTTACAGTTAATAACGATATTAATTAGAATAAATGATATTAAATAATTATTATAGACGTTTATTATTGTTATTAGTTGTTTATTGCTACTTATATGAGTTGCTTATTAGTATAGTGTAGAATAATATATGTATAACTGCCAAATAATTGGTCAATAATAAGATAAATAATTACAATAATGATGATAATAATTGCAATAAGATGATAATAATTGCAATAATCGATGATAATGATGATGATACGACAAAAGATGACAATCATGATAATAATGATGATAATAAACAGGAATTGTGTCATATATAATAAAAAAAGGTTAAAAGAAAAAAAAAATCCAAAAAAGTCGAAAAAGCGGCAAAATCTAGCGAAATATAGCCTTTTGAGAGTAGACTCCAAATGACGTTCTTTTCCATTCCTTTGATGAATTTTGGCAATAATTAGGGTAATATGATAATAAGTACCAGGACTTCTAATTAATCATGACAATAATGATGATAAAAGTGAGGAATAAAGAGAATTGGAGGAACATTTGATGATTATTAATATATTATCATCTCATTATTATACATTATTATTATTATTATTATCATTATTATTATTATTATTATTATTAACATTATTATTATCATATTATTATCATTATTATTCATTACGATTATTATTATTGTTATTATTATTATTATATTATTATTATTTATTATTATTATTATTATTTATTATTATTATCATTATTATGTATTTTTTTACTTTAATTATTAGTATTATTGCCAAAAAAATAATATTATAACTGTAATAATAACAATAATAATAATAAATAATAAGATACTAATACATAATAAAACGTTATATACTGTGATTAATATTAGTATTGTTATTATTGATCAATTATTATTATTTGTACTGGTAGATAATTGCAAAAATAATTATTATAACAGTAATAATTACAGTAATAACGATAATTAATTAGAATAATGATATAAATACATATTATAAAGGACGTTTTATTGTTATTATGTTGTTATGTACTATTATTATTGTAGTTGTTATTAGTATAGTTGTAAAAAATATATATTATAACTGCAATAATTGCAACAATAATGATAATAATGCAATAATGATGATAATAATTGCAATAATGATGATAATAATTGCAATATGATGATAATGATAGTATAATGAGGTGATAACGACAATAATGATGATAATCATGATAATAATGATGTATAATAACAGGAATTGTGTCCATATATAATAAAAAAAAGGTTAAAGAAAAAAAAAAAATACCAAAAAGTCGAAAAAGCGCAAAATCTAGCGACAAATATAGCCTTTTAGAGAGGAGACTCCAAAAAGGACGTTTTTTAAATTCATTCTTTTTAATTTATGATTTTGGCAATAATTAGGGTAATAATGATAATAATTACCAGACTTTATTAATCATGACAATAATGATGATAAAGTGAGAATTAAAGAGAATTGGAGAACATTTTGATGATATTAATATTATACATTACATTATATTATCATTATATTATGATTGATTGCATATTATTATTATTACTTATTTATTTATTATATTAATTATATTATATTATATTATTATTTATATTGATATTATCATTATTATTATTATTATTATTATTATTTTTTTACTTTAATTATTAGTATTATTGCCAAAAAACTATTATAACTGTAATAATAACACTAAAATAATAATAATAAGTTATACTAATACTAATACTAATCGTTAGAATACTGTTATTAATCAATATTATGGGATATATTATCATATTATTATTTTTATTGTTAGTATAATTGCCAAAAAAAATTTTATAACAGTAATATACAGTAATAGTTTAATTAAAAAAATAAATATATTTAAAATGTATTTTATATATTGATCATAATTTAATAAAATAATTTAACTAATAATTGAATAAAATGTATAATTGATAATGATATATTGAATAATGTATCTATTATATTATTATTTATATATAACGTATAATAATATCATTATATTAGATATAATGATTTCATAATAATAAAAAAAAGAAAAACCAAGTAAAACAAAATCTACAAATAGCTATTAATATATCCATATTTTTTATTATTGATATTTTAAATTTAGGTAATAATGATAAAAATTCAATTTATTAATCGAAAATATATTAAGTAATAAAGAATTTGATAACATTAATTAATATTATTATTATATTATTATATATTATTATATATTATTATTATGTATATTATATTTTATTATTATTACTTATAATTATTTTATTATCATAATATATTACTAATATAGATTACAAATAATTAACGAATAATATATAAAATAATAATACTATAATAACGTTATTATTGTTAAAATATTATGTTATATTACTATTATTTTGTAGGTATATAATTGCAAAAATAATTATATAACGTAATAATTACAGTAATAATATTAATTAATTGATATAAAAAATTATTATAAAATCGTTAATTATTTTATTATTATTGTTATTACTATTATTAGATTTATGGATTAGTATGATGATAAATAAATTTATCTCAATAATTGCAAAAAATAAGAAATAATTGCAATAATGATGATAATAATTGCAATAATAGAAATATAACTTATTGATGATATAATGATATAATGATATATCAGATATAATGATTGATAATCATATATAATATGATAATAAGATTGTGTCAAATATAATATAAAAAAAGGTAAAATAGAAAAAAATCAAAAGTGAAAATGCGGCAAAATCTAGCGAATATAGTCTTATTGAGAGTATACTCCAAAATACTTTTTATTCATTGATGATTTTCAATTATTAGGGTATAATGATAATAATTACCAAATTTATTAATCATACAAAATGATGATAATGAGAATAAAGAGATTTATACATTATATATTATATATTATATAATTATTATTCATTATTATTTATTATTATTATTATTATTATATTATTATTATTATTATTATTATTATTATTATTATATTATTTAATTATTATTATTATTGCAAACATAATTATAATTATTAAATATATAAACTTAATAATAACAATAATAAATAATAATAAGTATAATAATATATACTAATCGTATAATATGTTATTAATATTATTATTGTTATTATTATCATTATTATTATTTTACTGGTAGTATAATTGCAAAAATAATTATATAACAGTAATAATTACAGTAATAACGAATTAATTAAATAATGATATAAATAATTATTTATAAAATCGTTATTATTGTTATTATTATTGTTATTACTATTATTATTGTTGTTGTTATTTAGTATAGTTGAAAAATATATATTATACTGCAATAATTGCAAAATAATGATAATAATTGTAATATGAATTAATTGCAATAAGATGTAAATTGCATGATAATGAGATAATGATGATAATGAAAATAATTATGATAATAATTGTATTATAATGATGTAATAAAGATTGTGAATATAATAAAAAAGTAAATAAATAAATAATCAAAGGAATAATCATAATTAGCGAAATAAGCTTTTGAGATATAAATCCAAAAAGAACGTTTTTTCATTCATTGTGATTTGGCAATATTGGTAATAATATAAAATACCAGATTTATTAATCATACAATAATGATGATAAAATGAGAATAAAAGAATTGGGAAAAATTGATATTATTAATTTATTATATTATCATTATTATTATATATTATTTATTATTTATTATTAAATTTTATTATTATTATTATATTAATTGATTATTATTATTATTATTATTATTATTATATTATTTTTAATTATTAATTATTATAATTATTATTATTATTATATATTATTATTTTTTAATTTTTTACTTTAATTATAGTATTATGCAAAAAATTATTTCGTAATTAATAATAACTATATAATATAAAGATATAATATAAAATGTTATAATTGTTTTAAATTTTATTGTTATTATCTATTATTATTTTTGTTCGTTTGTATACTATTATAAATAAGATATAAAATATTGAAATTTTTATTTTATACAAAAAAAAAATGCAAAAACAAATTAATGATAATAATTCAAAAGAATAATGAATATATGATTAGTATAATGTGATAAATGATAATGATGATGATAACGTAATAACTTTGGGTGTAATAA
>NW_023647263.1:0-7303 GCF_015228065.2 Penaeus monodon
AAACCGGATTTTTGAATGCCTTAAAAAGTGCAACTTAGGGTATGAGGTGGGGGGGAAAACACTGGTGGTATGGTTCGTACAAGTTAGCACCACCAGGGTTTTTGTAGTCAAAAACACTAGGGCGCTGAAAAATTTGGGATCTCTCCCCTTGAGCTAAAAAGTCAACACTTGTTACACCCCGGAAATCTATGCAGGGTCTCCCAAAACTGAAATTCGGAAAAGCAAAAAATACATAGCAAGAACTATTCATTTTACTCTCTCCCAAAACCCTATACGATTTTTTTTTTTAACACAAAATTGGTGTTCACCCCGTAAGGATTCAAGAGAAAAGTTACCGGGTTATTTAGGGCTGCTGAATGTATAGGCTGGAATGTGAGATTCTTTACAACCCAGGTAAAGATGTCTAAATAATGTTGTCGGTGTTACTTATTGTTGCAGGTCTTCCTAAAAAACCCGGGCCTGTTGACTTTTTTCCACCGTGTTTGGGGATCTGTAAAATAAATTCCCTTTGGGTTTTTAAATAGTACTACTTATAATTAGACGCCCGGGTCTTTGGTCTAGCCTTTGTTATACAAGCAGAGGAGCGAATTTCAAAAGCACCGATTTTTGGGGAAAGGGGGTAGTTGCCCGTGTCTTGAAAACCTGTCCTCCCCTCAAAAAAAACAATACAGACTGCCACCTTTTTCTGAACAAAAAACGACCCACAGTCCTTGCAGTTTTCAAGCAATGACAAAAAACACTTTAAAGATCCTCTGGAGAGAAGGGGAACAGATATAAGGTTTATTATAATGAATCATAAAAAAAAAATCCCTGAGAGCATTAAGTAAGACTTTGTTTGCCATACATTACTTGACTTTCACTTGCCTTGACTGCTAAGTCAAGAGTTTTAAACCCCCCTTACCAATAGTGCATTTCATACACTTTTTTAAATGCAGTTTTTAATATTAAAGTTCACAGGGTTCTGCTTTTGTTTTCTTGTTTTTTTTTTTTTCTTTCTTTTTTTTTCTTTGTTTTTGCGCGCAAAATTTTCCGTAATTTTAAGTTTATTTACGATTCGGCTATCTGCTCAGGCTGGGCAAACATGATTACGTTTTACTATATTGACTAGTACAGTGTTGTTCTACGTCATTGTACATGGGGAAAGTAGAAATAGAAATCATAATTATACAATGATAGCTTTTGCCCTGTGTTTACATAACACTGTACTTGTTTACGGTGTTTTTAATAGAAAAATTTAGGATATAGTACAAATTATTTTCCAGTGTATCAGATGAAAAAAATTTTCACTTTATCCTCATGTTTGGTGGTCTAAAAGGCTGATCACAGAGCATTCAAAAAAAAATTAGTGCTCAAGCTTTTCGCTTTTTTTTCCTTCAGTCAACTTCTAGATTCTTTTTGCATTCTTGACCATGCAACCTAAACGTATTCTGGCAATAACTCTTCACACTGTCTGGTTTGTTTTGGGTGCCCCCCATGGAAAGTTCTATCTCTTTACTGATCGAGTGCTTGGTACAGTTTTCCCGGCCTTTTGGGTGTTAATCAAACTTTTCAATATAATGGAAAACCCCTAGAAAGGGGGCATCCTGAGATCTATGTTCAATTTATCTTTGTGCGGCTTCTTTCCCCAAATTTCCTATGTGGTCGTGCTTGCATTCCAACATGAGGGGGTATCCGTTACATTATGCTTAATGTACCCAAAATTTCCTCTTTGCTATTGCTAAAAGAGCCAAGAGCACTTAGTGAGCCCAAAAGACTACCCCCAAACCCCCGGCTTTAAACTTCCTTTGCGAGGGAGTTCCCTACCGCTCCGTTTGTGTAGGCTGCCAATTTGTATCTCATTTTAAAACTTGATGTTGTAAGTCATTTTTGTATACAACGCAAGCACAACTAGCTTTGTATCCAAACGTATGGGTCCGTGGGCGTAACACTCATATCACCATCCCCCAAAGTTTTTTTTTTCTGTTTTCCCTTTACCATTACTAGCGCTTTGTTTCAGCACACAGTTATGCAGTTTTTTGAATTCTTCCATGGGGGAATGGATCGACTTTTGGTATTTCCAAATTCAAAATTTAGTTTTATAATTTTCCAGGGAGATTTTGTGTATCAGGGGGCACACGCGTGTATGATTAGTCAGTCTGCTTGCGTGATTATAGTTGCAGTTTTTTTGGAATTCTGGAATACGAATTTCCCCAAGCTTTGACCCCAAATATGGGAAATAAATATTATTCTTTCAAAAATGGATGGTAAGTGTAATCTGATTGCTTTTCTGGGGTGCTGAGGAAAATCCTCATAGCTTCATTTTGCATACCCCCAAGCTATTTATTTCTGTTCCTTACACTGCAATAAGTGATGTGCATGGTAGTCTACAGCTGATCTTAAAAACCCAAGTAAAGCAGTCTAGCGAGCTTAACTTGATGCCAGTTCTCTTCCGACAAGAACTTTAAAACGGTTTCAATCTTCCCTGGTCTCTTCTTTCGAGAAAGGCCCAGGTCGCATCTTTACGTTCACCCCAAATATTTATACTTATGGCATTTGTCAGGCCCTGATCACCTATGCGAAAGTGGGTGGGGCATGTATATGGGTTTGAGACCCTTGTTTTCTCCGGAGAGCTAATCCACACTCTGAACTTTGTTGTGATTTTGTGGGGAATTTTTTTGCATCTCTCTTGTGAGATACTCTGAAAAATATGTCTCAGCATAGCATATAATGGTTTTTCCCCACCCCCAATTGGGATATCTCCCACCAGTTTGTGCATGAGGACATGAACAGCATGGGCTGAGAACTCCCCCTATGGCATCCCAAGTTAAAAAGATTGTAAAGGGGAATTTTCTCACTCCCTAAACAGGACACTTGCAGATCTGTTCGAAAGATACATTCAACCCATTCAATATCTTCCCCCGGATGCCAAAGCTTACTAATTGTTCTAGGAAAACTTCTCTGTTTGCATGTCAAAACCCGATTTAAGGCAAAAAAAAACAGTGTGGTTCCTTGGATTAGAGTGTAAAAAAAGTCTCTGCAAGCAATGTTGTGTGCTACGTCCGATAAAAATCCTCATCGTAAGAAAATTTCCCTTTTAAAAACCTGTACCTTTCTGTTAAAAATTTATCCTTTCTAAAAATTTTGCAACACATGAGTTTTAATGAAATTGTGGGTTTTTATCAGTTTTTGATTTCGGTATAGGGATGATTAGACGCGTGCCGGGGAGGAGAATACTTGGGACAAACTTAAACCTGTATGGGTCAAAAAGAGATTCCAGGTCCCTGAGCTAAAAAGGCGGAGGACACTATATTTAATTCCTCCTCACCGGGGGGAGGTGTTTTTTCCTTTGATAGTCTTTGTTCATCCCACTCAGTGATCTCAGAAAAGTCGGGGGTGGGCTCAAACACCCAAATCTCGGGGCAAATTTGCGGAAATTTTTTTTTTTTTTTTTAGGACTGCAAAATGATCTTGAATTTTTTGGGGGAAAATGGCTAAATTTTGGATGCTCCAGCCCATTGACAAAGGGGAGCAATCTGCTTGTGCAAGAGGACAAAAAATGCGGGGTATTAGTTGGTTTGTTAAAAGCGAAAAATTTTTTTCCAGACCCGGACATGGGGTTTTTGCAAAGGGGTTTTGTGGGAACTGTTCATGTTTTTTTTTTTTTATTTTTTATTTCCCACCCTGGCTAACTGACAGCGGGGGCAAGCTGTGGTACTTTGATCAGGGTTTAAATTTTAAGGTATTACATTTCAATTTAGGCTAAAATTTTTATGAAAAAGTACTATATCAATTAGGAAAGGAGAAATTCACGTCGTTTTATCTACTCATCTCCCCCCAGCGACATCTTGGGCGGGGAAAAGGCTTGCTACTTTGTATAAAGTCATGTGATGCACTTTCCAAGTTTAAATACAACTAAGTATATTTTCTGGGACTCAAGGATATAAAAATGTTACATAGTTCCATACCTCAGCTAGGTGGCGGGAAAGCTGTAACACATGGCACTCTGAAATAAAATGTACAATTTTTTTCGCTTAATTCTTCTTTACACAATTTAATTTTTTTTCGACATTAAAAACGACCTCCCAAATACCAACCAAGCCGATTCTTGCAGTCCAAATTATAAACTGTCTTTTCTTGTTTTATATAAACCCAAGGTGAAAGAATCTTGTCTAAACCGTCAAGTGCTTTTTGCTACGCTTTCAGGGCGTTAGAATTAAATTAAAAATCTGTCAAGCCTCTTTGAAGGGGGAAACTATAATGCTGTAAAAAATCCTAGAAATAGGTCCCCCAAAATCTTTTCCCCCCTTTTTCTTTCACACGCTGACTTTGCCAGGGGATCACATATCTGCCTAGGGATTTCCAAAATGCGATGGAATCCCCACAAAACATTACATTTCCTCGTTCTTTTGCATGAACACTTTTCCTGATGTCATTTGCGATATTTTAAATGCAAAACCCTTTGTTAGAGGTTCAGAGCTGGGGGAGCACTCTGTGGGAAACACAAAATATTTCCCCCGAGCCCTTTATTCAATAGAAATTTTTGGTGGGCCCTGAGTATTTCCTGCCAACTCAGTTTGCGTAGTGCTAGCCCGTCATGAAACCCCCCCTCAGTCCCGGTGCTGCAAGAAATTTTTTTTTTATATACAAAAAAAACCAAACCTGCTCTGCTCCCAGACTGCAAGGGCCCCTCTGTAGCATTATATGCTTGGGCAGAGTTTCAAAATCTCATTTATAATTGCAAGTGATACTGTTTTGTATAGCGGGGGGAACGTCTTTTTTTTGGGGGGAGTGTATAATATACACTTTGGTCCGACATTTTTTTACGGTGGTACAAACGTCCATTAGGGTCTTTTTTTATGATTGTTCAGCTGAGATAAGGTTTACATGTTACTTGTACCATGGACTTTAGTATGAATGGGTTGTCAGCAAAATTTGCTCCTCTGTTTGTGTTTTTTGTTGTCTTTTGGAACTCTTACAAAGGGGGGGTTCTCTAAATTGATTTGACATCAAATGTGGGTTTTATGTATAAAATTTTTCCTCGTAAAAAGAGGGTAAGTTTGTTCAGTTTTCATATTCACAATTTTGTTGTTCTAGGGGCACAAAGTGATCCCATGCTTCTTTTGTCAGTTCTAAAAAAAAGTCAACTCTGATTCCTTGAACAAACTGGTGCAATGCATGATAATCTATGACGACCGTATGTATGACAAGTAAAAGGTCTTGCATATTTACATTGATATTTGGTCTTTGCCAACAAGTGTCCTAAGTGGCTTCAGCCCTCCCACGCCTTTTTTTTCAGGTTTCTGATGAATTTGCATCACGACAGTCACCCCCAAGGGATTTATTAATGGCAAAAAAATTTAGCTCAAAGTCATTTATATGAAATTGGCAGAGGGGTTTTTTTTTGGGTTTAAGAGCCTTGTTTTTTCAGTCGTGATTTTTCAAGCCACACTCAATAGCCCTTTCTGAGAGTATATCTAGAAACCCTTGCATTCTTTCTTGGATAAGGATTTTATGCAAAATCATCTGCTAGCAAATAATGGAGTCATTGCCCTCAAGTGGTATATCGCCTATAATCTAGCATTTTAAAATATTAAATAACGGGATAAGTACACCTCCCTGGGGGTGCCAGTTCAATCTTTTGTAAGTACTCCTTTAATTCCCCCAAAAAAACCTTAGCCGACGATTCGATAGATCATTTGAATCCATGTTAAACAGTTTTCCCTGAATACCCAAAAATACTAGTTCTCAAGAAAATTTTTTTCTCTCTTGCAATATCAAATGCAGATTTAAGATCAAGAAAGACGGTTTGCATGCCCCGGTTTGTTTTGTTTTGTATTCTGCAAAACGGTCTGAATGCACGTCCCTGGGGGAAATCCATACAGTTGGGGGGTAACTTAGCATTTTTCGAAAACAAAGCCTGTTCAGTATTATCCTCTCAATTACTTTGCACAGACAGGGGGTCCAAAGGGAAAGGGCCGTATTTTCCAGTATTAGGTTTGGGATGGGTATTAAGCTTTTTTTGTCCCGGGGCTTGGGATGATTCCTTTGATAGACTGAGTCTATACAAAAAAAAAAGGGGTTGCCTGGTACCTGAGCGATGTGGCGAAGGGGCGCTGTAAGTAAAAACCTCTCGCCCGGGGCGGTTGCCTTACCCTTTTAGAGGGGCATTATTCCCCCTCGGTTTATCTCGGCAAAAATCGGAGGGGGCAATCAGCACAGCTACTGCTATATTAAAAGTTTTCCATCATTTTCGATTTTCGGGTTTATCTTTTATCCCTTGTGAGAGTGAGTTTAGCTGGATACCCGGTCCCCTGCTCTAGCGCATATTGCCGCTCCTTTGGGGCTGGGAAAAATGCGGGGTTTTGAGAGTTTTTTTCTGTCAGCCTATTAATTTTTTTCCAAGTCGCCACAGAAGTTCGTATTGATACCTTGCAGAAATCGTTCCCAGTGTTTACTACGAAACTGAGTTTTTAATTCCCCGAATTCCTTGTTGGCTTTAAAAACTGCGAAGATTTTTCTGTCGTCTTACTATCTTTATAACAATTTTGCAAGCTCCGGACCTGTTTTTTGTTTTTTGGGCCCAAAAAGGGGTCTTGATCCACCCGGTGCGGGGGGCCTGGGGCCCCTTTTTTTTCGAAGTTTTTCCCGAACAAACCCTGTGTAGTCCGTGACAAATTTGATTAATCCTGAGAAAAATTTTCAACAGTTTGTTATTTTATAGGTGTTTTACCCTCATAACCATGCCTTTGAATGTGCTCCCGGCCCGGGGGGGGATAATTATTCTGAGGGCCCGTGATTTAGGGCTGAGGCTGTTACAGTATAGTCTGTACGAATTTCAAATGGGCACTAAAACTCTGTACCTATGGGGTGACGTCACTTTTGTCCATGGTTTTCGGGGGATTCCCCCGCCAGTCCTGCGGTCATCCCCGCTCCCATTTAACAGCATAGGGGTGAGAACTCCTCCCTGTGGGGTCCCCCAAAATTCAAAAGACTGTGAAGTGGAACTTTTCATCCCTGAACGGGACACTTGCAGATCTGTTTTGGTGATACTTTTTAATCCGTTCAGATCTTA
The DNA here is from genome assembly GCF_015228065.2 of Penaeus monodon. NCBI lineage: Eukaryota > Metazoa > Arthropoda > Malacostraca > Decapoda > Penaeidae > Penaeus > Penaeus monodon. The sequence continues at coordinate 7,052 of NW_023647263.1, forward strand.
CCCGGATGCCAAAAACTTTTAATTGTTCTAGGGTAAATTCTCGTTTTCAATTCAAAAGAGGTCAAGAAAAACGTGTGCTTCCCTGGTTAGAGTGGAAAAGTACTCTGCAAACAATTTTTGGGGCTACGTCCCCATAGGAATCCGTACAGTCTGTGAGATAATTTACCTTGTAACCCGTACCCGAGTCGTTTAAAATTACTTTTTAGAACTTTTTCATAAAAATGAGGTTAATGAAATGGTCGGTATTTTTCA
>NW_023647265.1:0-7302 GCF_015228065.2 Penaeus monodon
AAGGGGGTCGGGATTACCCATGGGGGAGTCGCGCCGGAGAAACTTTACAGCGGGACCCGGGAGGACTTGCACATGGATCTGGATTTACTTCGGGAACGGACCCCTACTGGAATGGGTCCTAACTGGCGCAGGAAGTATCGGGTTTTTGTCGGGAGGGGTTTTTCTCCTCCCTGCTGACGCCTTTGCCCTGGAGAAAGGGAGGGAGAATTCTGCATGTGGATGGAACTTGCGTAGTTCCGAAGTGTCTGGGAAAGTTTTTTGTTGCCCCGATGTTCCCCAAAAAACAGCAGCTATCGGGTCCTCCCCCAAAAGTGTTCCCCCTCCTAAGTGATCAAAATATCCTGTTTTGGCGCTTCCTGAAGAAGGTTTTGCACCTAAAACCTATCGTTGTTCCTCCACCAAGGCAAAAAAACATTGTCTAGGGGTCCTCACAAGCAGAAGAACAGGCTCAAGGACATTGGGTCGAAGCCCCTCCCCTTCAAGCCCGAAATCTACTTTTTTAAACTACGATGATGGAAAATCCTACTTTTCCTGGAGGTATCGGGATCTTCTTACGGGCTCTTGGATCCCTCCCGAACGGGCGGAATAATTGGTGCCGTGGGGAGGCGCAGGTGCCGCTGGGGGTTTTGGGGAGTCTCGGGTCTACAAGGAGGGGTCCCGGAAAAGGCGTCATTGGGGAAGCGGCGTTGGTCTTGCAGGTGACGTCGGAGGTTCGTACACAGGGGTTTATTAGTTTTTGGGGCTTGAAGGAAACCCAGGGATTTCTGATGTATATTGGTGGAAACGTATCAAAGGGTGGCTTTGGAATCACGTGGGAATACCAGTGGACAAGACCGCCGGGTCTCAGTAATTTTGGTACCCCATCAGGTCTATATTAAACACCATAACGATAAAACTCTGCTTACTGATTTTTAAAAGAAATCTCCATTATTTATTTAAATAAATATTATTGCTATATCCCAATATAGGAACATCCTTAAAAAAGAAGAAAATTAAATTTAAGGATATTATTTAATGTATATATTACCACACCGCACAAGCCAGTCACTCTGCCCGACATTGATTTTTCAATGCGCCGGGGAAACTTCCATTTATCTGCTTCCTACCAATACAGTGAAAACGTCACGGGAACCTGGGGCTGTCCCCTTTTTTTTACGAACCCCCACTACTGACCATTAGCCTTTTTTTTGTGGATCCTAAACCCTTACACTTTGTAAAATTTTTCAGTTGTTCAGGTCCTACAAAACACGTTTCACGAAGTTTGTACTGATATCAAAGTATGAGAAAGGGAAAAATTGCCTTATTTATTTCACATAAAAAACTCAAAGTACTTAACATGAAAGTATGTATTTTTTTTTTCAAGCAAAACAATGTGGAAGCTTCAACTGAAATGGAAAAACACCTGACTCTCAACAACCTATTTGGGTTTAGTATAAGATTAAAAAATGCTATATTGCTGAAAAAATTTAATGTATTTCTTAGTTTCAATCAAATTTTTTTCCCTTATTATATCTTGTTTTTTCATATAATTTATGTGTCCACCAGATGGTTCCGTGCCCAAAATCTGGAAACTGAAATTCCAGTAATCAGGGACACTTACTTGACATATTATTGAAATATAGCAACAAATCAAGATCAAAGTTTTTCTTTGATATTTTGGAGCCTGTAGGTTATATCAAGATCACAAAATTAAATTTTAAAAGACGTTCATCCCCCACCAAAGAAATCCCATGTCATATACTCAACCTTGGGAAATTCTTACCATTTCCAGGGACCTCATGATTGACTTCCATTTTCCCCATATATAAAAAAAAAAAAAATTGATGTACCGAATTATCGTTTGGCTGGGGTATAAAGGGGTTGCGGAGGTGAAAAAAAGGTCTGCATTATATCCGCTGAAGATATATGGCCCCACCAGATGCGGGCAACTTTTCACTCTAGGGGTCATAAAGATTCTGCAGTAAACCCGATCCTTTTTTTTTTTTTTTTTTTTTTTACTTTTACCATGTGCACATATTATATATATATATATATATATATATATATATATATATATATATATATATATTATATATATATATATAATAAAACATATATATCTGTGTGTGTGTGCGTATGTGTGTATTTATTATGCGTACAAAAATATGCATATTTATATATGTATATATCAATATTCTATCTATCAAACTCTCTCTCTCTCTCTCTCTCCCCTCTCTCTCTCTCTCCTCTCTCTCTCTCTCCCCTATATATATATATATATAAAATTTATATATATATATATATAAATATATATATATATATATACCTATATATATACATATATATATATACTTTATAATATATAATTTATATACTATATATATATAATATTTATATATACATATAGATATATAATATATATATATATATTTTTATATATTTTATATATATATATATATTATAAAACCATACGTTAAAAAATGTTGAGATCTCTTACCCCTGCTGATAGTCTCCTCGCTTCCTACATCCCTCGCCTTCTCCCTTATGCCGGCCACCCGGCGCATAGTCCGCCCGATCCTTCGCCCTGAATTTTGACCTCCCTTTGCTTCCGTTCGTCTTTCCTCACCTGCCCCGGTTACCGCGTTGCCTCTCCTCTCTGTCTTCTATAAACACTCTTTCTCCCTTTCCTCTTCGCTACAGGAGCCCTGCTGGCAATCCCACCGCCACGGTAAGCACCGAGTGTCAGAAAAACAAATGAGACACCCAAAAAAAAAGCTGACACAGGCCGGGCCATAAGTGAAAGGCCCGGGCGAAGCCAGAACTTCGCAAATCTCAAGCAAGCAAGCAAGCTTCCTTTTTCAGGGCTCTAGGACCTCTAGGTCCCAAGGTTTTTTTTGGTGGGTTCTCTTCGTAAAGAGATTATTTGACACCCCCGCAAAGACGACCTTGGCCTTGTGTGCAAACTTTGGGTGTTATCACACTTCCTTACTTTGAAGCTATGTTTTTTAATTGTAGGCCAGAGTGCTTACAAATTAAAACGCGAAGCACTTGGCAATTGACAGTTTTACTGCAAGGTGCCGGCCGAGCACAAAGGCTTCATGCCCCTTCGGCAGGGTTGAACCCCAACCGGGGCCCCAACACACAAAGACTGCCAAATTTTTCATATGCCTCTCTTTTTTGAGACCCTTTTCCCCCATTGCACGCTCCTGTCATTTATTAGCTTTGCTAGCCTTCTCCCCAACCCCCCATCACATCACCTTACGCTATAACCACCATGGGTCACATGAAACAAATTAACATACTCTGGGGAGCCCTCAGCCTCATGGTTAGCCGAGGGTACCATCGTTGCCATGGGCGAGAAGTCCGTGCCGGTGGCGCCTCCGATGGCGCCGGAAGCCCCTTTTACCGCTCCCAACCTCCCTCGTTAGCCGATTGCTTCCGAGCCCGGGGCGGCGGCCTCGCCGCCCGTGGTTTTGCTCTTTAGAACGAGTGCCTGCTATGCCAGGCAGCGAAAACCCACGATGGCGCGAGGCCTCCTTCCGCTTTGACCCCCTTTTCCCTCCTCCATCAGCTATGCCCCCAACTTTTACCCCGCATTTGGGGTTATCCCCGACTCTTTTCTCTCTTACTAAACCCTTTTTTTCGACCCCCCCCCCTTACCCTTCCCCTCTCCCATCTTTTTTTCCCCCCCGGTAATGGGTCTTTTCTTTAAACTTTACCTTACCCCCTTTTCCCCTCTTAAGGACCTTTTTGGGTAGTACAGTGGTAACGTTCGGCCTCTCATCCAAAAGGGTCGGCTTTTTCGCGCCCCGCCCAGGCGCGGAAGTTGCCTGGAGGTTATGCTGTGACTGGGCCCAGGGGGGTAAGGACTAGGTTCAGCCAAGTCGCACCAGTGAAAAACGTAAGCAATCTGCATTACCCGACAAAGATCGGCCCCCTCAGGGGCATACCAGGAAAAAAGGCTAAGCTTCGCTATCGGATTATCCTTTCCTCTTCAGACCTGAGGATGGAATTCAGTTGGGATTTCGAAACTGTAGTCTCATTTTTTAAAAAAATCTTTTTTTGTATTGGGGGTTTTTCTTCCATATATATTATATATATATATTATATATATATATATATTTGTTGTGGTGGGTGTGTGTGTGGTGTGTGTGTGTGGTTGTGTGTGTGTGTGGTTTGTATATATTATATAATATTTATATATTATATATATTATATATATATATATATATATAAAATTAATTTTGTGGTGTGTGGGTGCGCGCGGTGTGTGTGTGTGTTGTGTTGTGTGTGTGTGTTTTGTGTGTGTGTGTTTTTGGTGTGTTGTGTGTGTGTGTTGTGTGTGTGTTATGTAAAATTATATTAAAAATTATATTATAATATATAAAAAATTATATATTATATAAATTTTTAATGTAATAATATAATTAATTTAAAATAATTATATATATAATATAATATATATTTATATATATATATATATTATATATATAATGTGTGCGTGGGGTGTGTTGCGTCGGAGGATGAATAAATTTTAAACCACTGTGTATTATATGTGTTGGGTATAAATGTATGATAACTATGCCATGACTTAATTTTCTTTTTTGTAAAGCTATACAAAAATTTTTTTGATATATGGAGGGGTTATTTATTTAAAAAAAATAATAGATTTCTTGTGTAATTCATAAATTGTTTGTTATCTTTTGGGGCGCTGAATATAGACCTGATGGAGAACCAAATTCCTTAGATCCGGGTCGAACTTGTCACCGATATTTCCTACCTGATTCCAAAGTGCACCGTTTGATACTTTTCCCCCCAAATACTCCCCAGAAATTCCCTGGTTGCCTCAAAGCCCGAAACCCCACAAATACCCTGTGTCCGGCCCCTCTCTCGCGCCCCTCAAGACCACGCCACTTCCGCCAATGACCTTTGTCCCCGGCGCCTCCCCCTTTGTAACCGGGAACTCCCCGATGGCTTTTTTCTCTTAAAGATAACCTTTTTTGCGGATATATCAATACTTTTTTATTCATATAAAAAAAGGGAAATTTTTTTGTAAAATTCAGAAACAACGTTTTATCGTCTATGGTTTGAATATGGCCTGAGGGGGGTACCAAAATTCCCTGGGACCGGGTGGGAACTTGTCCACCGGTCTTCCCAACGCTGATTCCAAATCCCATTTTTGCGGGTTTCCCCCAATACTCCACCAAAACCCCGGTTGCCTTAAACCCAAAAAACTCCACTAATCCGCTGTGTCCGGCACCTCCCCCCGACCCACTTGAAAACCAAACCCCCTTCCCCCAATGACCCTTGCCGACCCCCTCCTCCTTGTAGACCTGAGACTCCCCAAACCCCAGCGCCCAGCCCTCCTGGGGCACCAATTACTTCCCCGCCATCTCGGGACGGGTCCAAAACAGTAAGAAGATCGATACCTCCAGGAAGATAATTTTCTCCATCATCGTATTGACGAATGATTTCGGCTCTGAAGGGGGGAGGAGCTTCGACCTCAATGACCCTTTGACCCGTTCATTCTGCTTGTTTAGGACTAGACAAAGTTTTTTTTTGCTTGGTGGGGGAACAAAATAGGTTCGGGGAAAACCTTCTTCAGGAAGACGCACAAAAAAAATATTAGTCCCTTTTGAAGGAACACTTGGGGGGGGACCTGAAGCTGCTGTTGTTGGGAAAAATCGACAACAAAACTTTCCTAACACTTCAGGACTACGCAAGTTCCACCACTGCAAATTTCTCCCTCCCTTCTCCAGCGGCAAAGGCGTCAGTAATGGGGGAAATCCTCTCCGATCAAACCATGGTACTTTCCCACCCTTTAGGACTTTTCCCTTCCAGTAGGAGTTCCTGTTCTGAAGTAAATTCGATCCATGTGCAAGGCCACCGGATCCAGCTGTAAACTTACTTTCCGGGCCGCGACTCCACCATGGGGAACTCCCGATCCCGTTGTAAATCCGGTCCAGGGGAGATTCCCGTCCACCTGTAATTCCCACTCCAGCAGAAATCCTGGGCCCCCCCCCTGGTCATCCGGTCTGGAGGGTTTTTTAATGTTACCCTTGCGGGGGTCCCCATCCCCCAAAGTGGTACCGCCCTAGGAAGACTTAATCAGGGATAAAAAAAAAAAAAGAAATAGCTTTCTATGTAATAATATAATTTTATAAACCCTATTTTTTTGTGTCTTTTTTTATTATTATATATTAAAAGGGACACAAACCTATATACACATATTTAGTACATTTTAAAGTAGGGATATATATGTACATTACGTATATGTTTTCTATATTTCATAAATTGTGAATGGTGCATTGTTTGCCAGGTAAAAGATTTAAAAATACATTTTAAAAGTCTCTTTTCTGTTTAAGAAAGGGTGTTAAAGGACCTCCAACGAAATTATAATTCTCTAAGATGTGAAGCATTATTCGATACGAAAAACGTTATTCACAACATAATTTTTTTAACGTATATATTTATGTGTGTATGTATATATATATTGTGTGAACACACACACACACCACACACACAAACACACCACCACACACACCACACCACACACCACACCACACACAATATATATATTTTTTTTTTTTTTTATATATTTTACTAATATATTACATATATTAATACTATCTATATATATTTTTATATTTGCTATCTAATATTAACATTTCTAATGACACACCACACACACACTACACACCCACACACACACACACACACCACCCAAAACCATTATATAATATTATATATATTATATATTATATATTATATATAAATATATAAAAATATATTTTATTTTTTATATAATATATATATATTTTATATTATATATATATATTATATAAAATATTATAAAATATCATATATAAAAAAAAAAAAATATTTTTTTATTTTAATATAATATAATAAATTTTTTTTATTATAATAATAATTCCCATATAAAAAAAAAAAAAAAAAAAAAAAAAAAAAAAAAAAAAAAAAAAAAAAAAAAAAAAAAAAAAAAAAAAAAAAAAAAAATTTTTTTTTTTTTTTTTTTTTTTTTTTTTTTTTTTTTTTTTTTTTTTTTTTTTTTTTTTTTTTTTTTTTTTTTTTTTTTTTTTATTTTTTTTTAAAAAAAATTAAAAGGGTTTTTGGTTTTTTGGTTTTGTGTTTTGGGTTGTTGGTTTGTGTGTTTGTGGGTTTTTTGTGTGGGTGTTTTTGGGTATTTTTTGGTTTTTTTGGGGTTTTTTTGGGTTTTTGTTTTTTTTTTTTTTTTTTTTTTTTACAAAATATTAATTTTTGTTTTTTTTTTTTTTTATATTTTTTTTTTTTTTTTTTTTTTTT
>NW_023647267.1:0-7300 GCF_015228065.2 Penaeus monodon
ATATTATTTTTATTATTTTTATATATAATATTAATAATTATATAATTTATTTTAAAATTTTATATTTTTTTATTATATTTTTTATTTTTATATATATTTTTTTAATTTATTATTATAATTATTTTATATATTATTGATATATATAATAATATATATATATATATTTATATATTTTAATTATTATTTTTTATATATATCTAATATAATATATTATACTTTTCTATATTTTTTTAAATTATATTTTGATAATATTTATCTATATATATTATATTATAAATATTTTTATTTTTTCAGTATATAAAAAAAAAATATATTACTTAATATAAATATTTTATATTATATATATTATATTATTTTTATTATATATATTTACATATATGTAATTACTACATATATATAATAAGATTATTTGCATATAATATATTATATTATATATTATATATATTTTATATATGTATGTTTATATAAATAGATATAGTGGTGGCTTCCCACCCTCCTCCCCCCGAAGACCCCTTGAAAACGTCAAAAATAATGGAAAGCGGGGGGGAGGGGTGTTCTCCCTCCTACCCAGCAAGTAGGGGGGCTGTGGGTCCCCTGGGGGGCAAATTCGGGGGCAGGTTTTGGAACGAAGTTACTCGTCCCCCTGCGCCCGGCAGGCGCCAACCCACCCTAAAAGCTTGGGGGGGAACCCCTCGGAAACCTCCAGTGGAGGGGCGGTCCCACAGCCTGCCGCCCCCCCTTTTTTGGGGGGCTGTGTCGGGGGGCGGAGTGGGCGTGCCCCCGATGACCACCCGAGCTTAATCTCAGGCGTGTTTCCCCCCGGGTAGGGCATGGACACCCGGGCCTTTGCGGCAGTTTAGCGGTTCCTCTGCTTGTGGAATTAAGCAACGGGGAGTTGAGGGGGCTGCCCCTCAGGGTGAAAAGACCGGGTAGCGGCACAATCGTGTGGGGGGTTACACCTACTACGGGTCGGCCGCGCGTGGTCACCCCCTCCAGGGTTACCCCTAGCTATCTCCGTCGCTTCAGCCCACGGTTTTTGAGGTACACCATTTGGAGAGCATATTTGGATTGAGACAGAACATTTTTTGGCTTTTTGGGCCCCTTATTGCTGTTTTACGCTCCTCCGTGTATATAAATCGATGTGAAAGGGCTTCTACCCAAAACCGCTCTTGGCAACGATTCCCCCCGGCGAGATATTCGTTATTCGCGAGAATTCGCCTCCCACGAGACTGCGTCCGATCAGGGATGGAGGGATCATCCAATCTTTGGGGTCGTAACTTTGGGGGCTATATTTTGAACATTGTACCAGGGGGACCCCCAAACTTAGTTTGGGATGCAAGAATGTCGCAGTGCCTTCCCGGGACCCCCCATCAGCGGGGAAACCTCCTACCCAAACAAGGTAGGCTGGCGATTTCCAAGCTGAAGAGGGGGAAAGCTGCAGGCATATGTGATTCCCTGTGACTGAAAAGGGCTGGGGTGAACCTAGGCTGGGGGCCCTGATACATCCTACTGCCATTTGACTCTGGACCATTCCCCTGCCTGCTGGGGTGTGGTCACCCTCTCGGAAGGGGAAAGGGGACTTTGGGGATTGACACTCCCCGTGGCAAACACGCTCCATCCAGGCGGTTTTGTCGCCCCATTCTTCTGAAAGGGATCCCGGGATCAGGCCCGGAGCATCTGTTTTACTCCGGGGCAAACCCACAAAAACCCCCGATACTAGCGCTTCGGTAATTGGGAACGCCCCGTGAGTTTGGTCGTGGTTCTCCAGCCACATCGACCTCAAAGGCTTTTTGACTCGGTGCTGGGGGGAATCGCTATGGAGATCCTGAGCTCAGGGGAATTCCGACACAGATTATTGCCTGATAGAAACCCTTTCTGGTCTGAAAGTGCGGAAAAGGTGGGGGGGGTAGTCAAACTTTTTCCCCTGTTAATTCGGGGGTGGGCAAGGCTGTGTCCTTGAAACCAACACTTTTCAACATTTTGAGGGGCCGGGATAAGGCGACTACTACCAAATCATGTGGAGCTCCTAGGCTTTTAAAGGTCTCGCCCTTGTTTTTCCGACGATTTTTCCATCTATCTGAGCCCTTTGGGATCTCTTGTGCGGCTTTTGATGCATTTAGAAATGAGGGAAGCCCTAGGTCTAGAGGTCTCCTGGACCAAGACCAAGTTAAAGATTTTGGGGGGCCTTTTTGGGGAACCCGTTCATCGATTCAGCTTGCGGTGAGGACGTTGAAGTTACAGAAGTTTTTTAACAACCTTGGTAGTGTTCCATACTCGGGGTTTCGACCGGGAAGTCTAAGGGATTGGTCTGGCAACAGGACCCATAAACTCTACAACAAGAGCTTTTGGAGATGTGGGTCCCATCGAAGCCACGGGTTTCTTCAAGGCCTTGATACTTCTTTTTTTGCTCTATGGAAAGCGTAACCAGGAACATCCAGTGTTTTGGGGAGTCCGCCTTGTCCCTTTCGAAACAAGCCCTCTTCCCCGGGATCATGGATCAGTTATACCATGAGACTGGCTGGGACCGTTCTTGGAAAATCCGGATCGAAACTCATCTCCCTGTGGACGGCCCTGTCCACCAGGTTTCTCTCTTCGAGACAACCCTAGGTGGAGGGGGGCCTGTGGGAGACCCAGGAGATCATGGGTTTTGGGGGCTCGCGAGACCTGTCGTGAGGAATTAGAGTGGGCCGTGTGCCTGCCTGAAACTCGCCTCAGGGGTCCTCGGGCTGGGAAACGAAGGGTGGATCGGCCATGCGCCCCTGTCGGGGTTTGCCCCTTGATGAGAATTATGATATATACCGCACACACCCACACACCTACATATATTATATATATATTATTTATTTATATATATATATATATCTATATGCATATTATAAATAATATATATATTTATATATATATATATAATATATATACACATAATACAATTATCATGCATATATAAAATAATTATATATAATAAATAATATAATATATATATATATTATATATATTGTATATAAAATAAATTTTTTATTATTTATATATATATATATTATATGTGTTTTTGTTGTGTGTTGTGGTGTTTGTGTGTGTGGTGTGTGTGTGGTATGTCTTTTGTTACATATATTTTATATATTATATATATATATATTATTATTTAATATCATATACTATACATATAATATACATTAACATTATATATACATATACACAACAACATAAATGTCTATATTTGTGGTGCACACACACACACACCACCACACACCCAAAAACAACACACACACCCACACACACAACACATAATATTAAAAATAATATAATATATATATTATGCATATATTATTATAATTTATATATTATATATATATATTATTTATATATATATATATATATGTATTATATATAAAATTTATATAATATATATATATATTATATATTATATTTAAATATAATATATATTGTTGTGTGGGTGTTGTTGTGTGTTGTTGTTATATATTTATAAATATTATATATTATATATATTATATATATATATATTTTAAAATAATATTAATATATATGCATATTATGCTTATATTATATTATATATTATTTTATAATTAATGTATATATATATATTATATATTATTAAATACTACCAAATATATATTTGCATATAATTTTTACATTATTATATATTATTTTTTATATAAAATTTTATTATTATTTATTCATATATATTATATTAAAAATTATAAATTTAATAATTATATTATTGTGTTTTTTATTTTTTATTTTTATTTTTTATAAAAATTTTTTTTTTTGTGTGTGGTTTTTTGTTGTTGTGTGGCATTTTTGTGTTGTGGGGTTTTGTGTGGTGTGTGTGTGTGTGTGTGTGTGTGGGGTTTGTGGTGTGGGTGGGGTGGGTGTTTTTTAAAATATAATTATATATAATATTTTATATTATATATATTAAAATAATATAACTCACTCACACACACCACACATTATATATTTATATATATATATATTATATATATATATATTAATATTATATATATTACAACACAATATATATTTCTATATATATATCATATATTATATTTTATATATTTTAAAATATAATATTAAATTTTATATATAAAATATATATATTATATATATATATATATATATATTTTGTGTGGGATAATTTATATATTATATATATATATAATATATTAATATATAAAGTATATATATATTATGTTGTGTGTGTGTGTGTGTGTGGGTTTTTTGGGGTGTGTGTGTGTGTGTGTGTGTGTGTGTGTGTGTGTGTGTGTGGTGTGTTGTGTGTTGGGGCGTATTTTTTTGGTGTGTGTGTGTGGTGTGGGTGTGGTTGTTTGTGGGTGGTGTGGTGTGGGTGTGTGGGTTTTGGGGGGTGTGTGTGTGGCCACCGAAAACGCCTATAATTTCCATTGGGTGTGGGTGACTGATACCCCTCGTTAAAGGGAAACCCCGTTAATTAATCTTGTTGTAAGATGCACACAATAACAAAACCACTAAATAACAAATATATTACATTTTAATAAAAAACCTCTACAAATTTGATACATAGCATTGCGGGGAAAAGTCTGAAAATCCCTTAACGGCTGATTCCAAATGTTTGGGCTCTTGACAGCATGGAGGTTTTACCCCGACTCCCCCAACTTTTAAAAATACACGGCTACAATGTCAAATACATTCACTACATTGTTATTATTTGTTGAGTCGCGACCCCAGTATCTCCCCATCATCTATGAAAGCCGCCCTCACCTCCTTGGGACGACCCCCTCGCCAAAAATTTTGGGCAGGTCCTCTTACGGGGTACGACCAGTTCGACCCAGTGGTTCTCGCCGAGGCCTTTTCGGGGGTTGTAACACAGAGATGAATTTAAACCTACAGTCCTCTCCGATCGCGTTTTACAGGGTACGTGTTACAATTAGTGATATACCACTGCTGATATGAGTAGTGGTATAAAAGCGGCAACAATATATTATAAATAATATTATATATATCTATATATTAAAATATTTTATTATAACATAATTTTATGCATATTTTATTATATTATATATTTAATATAATCTATATATATATATAATTAATATTTTATCTATATTATATATTTTTTTATATATAAAATATGTTTATATGTATTTTATCTAAAAATATTATATATTAAATTTATATCATATTATATATTTATCTATATTATATATATTATATATTTTATTAATATTTTATTATTATATAAAGATATATATAAAAATATATATATAATATATTTTTTATTTTTTTTTAAAAATATATTATAATTTAAAATATATATATATATTTTATAATTATTTAAATATATAAATTTTATATTATATATTATATTATATATATAAATTTTTTTTATATTATTATATATATTATATTTATTGATAATAAATAATATTATCTTTTTTTATATATATTTTTTATTATAATATTATTAAAATTAAATTTTTTTTTATAAATTATTTTTAAAAATTTAATTTTATATATTTTTATTATATATTAAAAATTATCTATAAAATTTTTAAAATTAAAATTTATATTAAATATATATCTTTAAAATTTTTAAAAATCAAATTTATAATTTTTAAATTTTTAAAATTTTAATTTTTATAAATTTTTTATATTAATTTTATTTTCTAATTTTATATATTAAAAATTTTTTATTTTTATCTAATTCCCAAAATTTTAAAATATTATATTTTTCAAAATTTTATTTCTATATTCCCTTTTTTTTTATTTTTTTAAAATATTAAATTTTTTTTTTCTAAAATTTTTATTTATTTTTTTTTTTTTTTTTTCCCCCCCCTTTAATTTCCCAAAATTTTTCTTTTTTTTTTTTTTTTTTTTTTTATTTTTATATTTTTTTTTTTATATCTTATTTTAATTATTTATTTTTTTTATATCTTTTTATTTATATTATAATATTTAAAATATTAAATTTTATATAATATATTTTATATATAATTATTATTATAATAATATTATTATAAAATTATATATATATATAATATATTATATAATTTAAAAATCTATATAATATTTTTTTAAAAAATATATATATTAAAATTAAAAATATTTAATTATATAAATTAAAAATTTTTTTCTTAATTTTTTTTTTAAATTTTTATATATATATATATTTAAAATATATATAATATATTAAAATTTTTATTATATATTATATATTATTATATATATAATTTTTAAAAATTTAAAAATCTATTATTTTTTTTATTTTAAAATATTTTTATTTAAAAAATTTTTTTTTCTTTATTATTATATATATTTTTATATATATTTTTTTTTAATTTTTTTTTATTATTAAAATTTTTATTTAAATTTTTATTTTTTTTTTTTAAAATTTTTTTTTTTTTTTTATAAAAATTTATTTATTTTTTTTTTAATTTTTTTTTTGATTATAATAATTTTTTTTTTAAAAATATAAAAAAAAATATTTATAATATATATATTATAAAATATATATATTAAAATATATATATATATATATATTATATTATAATAATATATTAAAATATATATAAAATATATAAAATATTATATTTTTAAAAATAAATTTTATTAAAAATGTTTTTATTAAAATATAATTATATATATATATATATTATATAAATTATATATTTTTTTTTATATATTTTTATTTTTTTATATATATAAAAATAATATATTTAAAAAATTTCATTATATATATTTATTTATAAAATATTGGAAAAAATTTAATCTTTAAAAAAAATTTTTTTTTTTTTTTTTTTTAAAAAATTATTCTTTTTTATTATTTTTTATATATATAAAAATTTTTTAAAATTTAATAAATTTTATTTTTAAAATATATTTCTTTATTTTTAAATCACCCCCTTTCCCTTTTTAAAAAAACCCAACCCCCCTTTTCCATTCTTTAAACAAAACCCCCCCCCCCCCACCCCAAAACCCATCAGGCGTGGGCCCCCCGGGCCCCAAAACCCAACCCCCAAGGGAAAGCCCCCCTTTATAAACCAAAAAACCCCCCTTTTTCAAAAAACCCCCCAAAAACAAAACCCCCCCGGGGAAAAAAAAAGCCCGGAACAAAAACCCCCAAAAACCCCCCCTTTTTAAAAATTTTTTCCCCCCCTTTTTCTGCCTTTTTTCCCCGGGTTTTTCATGTCAAAAACCCCATTTTCAGTTCCCCCGAAGGCAAAGACCGGGGCCCCCCCCCCCCCCCTTTTCAAAACCTTTCCCCCCAAAATTAAATAAAAAAAAAAAAAAATTTTCCTTTCGC
>NW_023647268.1:0-7300 GCF_015228065.2 Penaeus monodon
TTCAGACTGCCAAATCATACATCGATCTTTCTGCGAACTTTGCCATGATAGCCATTGATTTGCACTATCGACGACCCACGATAGAATAGTTGTTTTTCAGATTCCTTAAGTTCACTTAAAGCCATTAAATCATAGAAACCACAAAAATGAACTTCTGGGTATATCATTCGTAAGCTACATGGTGCCAACAAATCAATCAAGCTAATATGGGTACCAGGCCACTCTGGTATCCATGGCAATGAGCAGGCTGACAAATTAGCCGGGTCAACTGGCGATCTGGACCTTAGCATAGTCCGTACAGATCTCAGGTGTTTTGTGTCTCTTATAAAAGCAAAAATACATCTCCTGTGGCAAATTGAGTGGACCAACCTACAAATAAACAATAAACATAAACCCACAATAGAACAGTGGGACACAGCTAACAGGAAAGCAAGAAGGGAGGAGGTGGTGTTGGCCCGTCTTAGGGTCAATGCCACGAGATTAACCCACCTCACTCCCTATATTGAGAAGACCTTCCCTCCACAGTGCCTACAGTGCCACACCAACCTTACAATAGAACACATACTAAGATCCTGCCAAAAATACAATAACAATAGAATAAACATAAAAAATTATTTCAGAAACAAAAACATTGAATTCACAACTCCAAATCTTTTACCAAATGATGAAAAAATAATAAGTAAAGTAATCACTTTTCTAAGGGAGACAAAACTTTATGATCTTATCTAGATTGACAGAATAAATAGGATCCATTGGCTTAATAACCTTGGCCACATGCCGCTGGTTGATAGCCAAGAAATCCAACAAAAAAAAAAAAAAAAAAAAAAAAAAAAGAACGGCCGAAGCTACTGGTACTCTCTCTCCTCATCCAACGAGCAGTTTGCTTATAGCAGTGAGACTTCCTTTCCGTAAGCCAGAGATCCTGGACGGAAGACTGCCGGAATAGGGAGCCTCCTGCTGTAAAACGAATTAGAGAGAGGCCGTACTCGAGCCCTTTTTATTTGTGTATCCAGTGGTGAATGGACGGTACGAGACACTCATTGTAAGATAAGTAGTATGATGCAGTTGTATACACAAGCTCTGTTATGAATTTGTCCTTTTGTGATTTTTGCTCATGCCACTTAATTAAATATTCATTTTATGTCCTGTTTTTTTTTACCGTGTTTTTCTTTTAACAAAGAGTTGTGCCCAGGCTCTTTGATTTTTATATATACAATCTGAAAAATTCAAGAGCAAGATTTATCCCCGACCCACCATGCCTTCGGAGGGTGCTTACCGCTCGGCCCGCTCCGTTGGTATTTCTAACTAATAAATCATTAAGAATAACTAAATTAGTTTACTTGCTTAATTAATCAAAGATCACTACAACGTCACAAGGCAGAAGGCCTGTGGATGCTGCATCCTGGTGTTAAAGTCCTCTGTTCCTCGAACAGAGGACTTGGCTGATCCCGTAGGTCTTACATCAGAGTGTTATGTGGAAAACACGTAAGGTAAACAGCGAGCTGTTCTGGGATGGTGTTGGTGGCTTAAGCCTGACAGTGAGTGAGTTGAGTTGAGTTGAGTTGAGTTTACTCGAGTTGAGTTGAGTTGAGTTGAGTTTACTCGAGTTGAGTTGAGTTGAGTTGAGTTTACTCGAGTTGAGTTGAGTTGAGTTGAGTTTACTCGAGTTGAGTTGAGTTGAGTTGAGTTTACTCGAGTTGAGTTGAGTTGAGTTGAGTTTACTCGAGTTGAGTTGAGTTGAGTTTACTCGAGTTGAGTTGGAAACTAATGTTACCTTTACTTGTGGTTAACGAGAAGAGCGCTTCTTTCTACGGTGGGGTGGGGCATTTTGTTAGCCCCTCCCATGGCTAATGTTGCCATATGACGATTTTATTACAATATTCGAGGACCGAGGTTATTGAACCAGATATCTGAAGGAAGGTGTGTTTCACTGACCCTACGTTGTTTCGTCTATGTATTTATTTTTTTGGATATATTCTATTATATAAAAAAATTAGTAAGTGTTTTGCATTATTTTACTCTCATTGTGATGAATAACATATTTATCACCAGATCCAATACGGTTTAATCTAAGAAATAAATAAATAAATAAACTATTATCAGTATACATGGGTATAATGTAAAGCAAAATACAGTACTGCATGACCTCTGGTGTACGTAGATTTAAAAAATCGGGGCGGGTTTGTAATGCTTCAAAAGGGGATGTTAATGCTTCAGATGGATTGGCAAATGCTTCACCTCGAGATTGTGCCACATCCGCTTAAATTACTAAATTTAAATCCCATAGAACATGTTTGGGCAGCAATGGGCAAGCACATGCCCAGGGTAATTCCCCGCAGTCTATTTGGTTTCATCGAAAATACATTGTATGCATGGGAACGGCTGCACAGAGATGAAGGGTAAAAAATCGTGACGGAACTAGCGGCACGACGTTCTGATTGAAATGTTAAACCCGTATTATTTTCCTTTTACAAAACACACACATTAATGAACAAATAAATATCATTATAAAGAAATTTATGCTAACAGTTGAACTTCATTATATTCCGAGAGGGTTGCACAGAAATAAACATGGAAAATAACATGAAGGTATGACTACTCATTTGTCATACAGCGAACATCTGATAAATCAGAAAAAAAAATTGGGAATACCAGATTTTGACTTTTCCAATGTAAAAACGACATAATTCTGAAATAAGCATTGTGTAAAAGAAAATCTTTCGAAATGTTTCCTATACATAAACAATGTAACTGAAAACTGAATTCGACTTGCCTCTCATTTCCCAGGAGGGGTAAGCATGGGATCATAGAAAATGGAGACTGTAGGAAGGGTTTACACTTTCATACAGCTCTTATTTTTGCTCATTTCCAAAATAGGGCGTAAATGTGTGTAGACATTTATAGAAATAAACTGTTAGGTATTTTTTAAACAACTACGTTCCCTTGAATTTTAACTTATATCCATTTTCCTTCTTATCTCTAAATAACTACAGAAAATATAACTACGAAAATATATCCTCTATCAGCGCTATCTCTTGCTTTTTAATTGCGGTGCTCTTTGCTCTTCCACGGCGGCTCAAACATGAACCAACCGAATATATAATATAATATATATATATATATTTTATTTTATATATTATATATATATATATATATTTTATATAAATACACACACACACACACACACGAACACACACCACACACACACACACACACACACACACAAACACACCATATATATAATATATATATATATATATATATATATATATATATATATTATATATATATAAATATATATTAATATATATATATATTATATATATATATATATATATTAATATATATATATATATATATATACATATACATTATATATATATATATAATTTTATATATATATATTATATATATTATATAATATTATTAATATATAAAATATATATATATATAATATATATATATATATTAATATATATATATTTAAAATATATATATTATATATATATTATATATATATATAAGATATATATATATATAATATATATAAATATTATATATAATTAATATATATATTATATATATATATTATATATATATATATAATATAATATTAATATATATATATAATTATATATATATAATAATATATAATATATATTTATATATATATATATATATATTATTAATATTTTATATAAAAATATATTATATTAAATATAATATATATATAATATAATATATATATATATATTAAATATTTTTATATATATTAATATATATATATAATATATTATAATATATATATATATAATTAATAATATATATTAATATATATATATAAATTTAATATAATTATATATTAATATATATATATATTATATATATATATAATAATATATATATATATTAATATATAATTATATATATATATAATGTGGTGTGGTGTGTTTTTATGTGGGGGTGTTGTGTGGTGTGTGTGTTTATAAAAAAATAAAACACCAGATAGCACCCCACAAAAACACCCCAACATTTTATATTTTAAAATTTTATATATATATTATTATAATATATATATAATATATTATATATATAGATATGTGTACATATACAAATTTTTATATGCACTCACACACCACACACACACCACAACCCACAAAACACACCCACACCACACACACACCCAACACATATTTAATATATAATAAAATATAAAATATAATATATAGAAATTATATTAATATATATTATTATATATATTATATATATATAAATATAAAGGGAAGAGAGAGAAGAGAGAGGAGAGGAGAGAGAGAGAGAGAGAGAGAGAGAAGATAGAAGAAAAAATTAATACACACTTCATATTTTATAATATATTATATTAAAAATATATATATTTTATATTATATTTACATTGGGGTGTGTGTGTTGTGTGGTGTGGGTGTTGTGGGGTGGGGTTTGTGTGTATGTGGTGGTGTGCGTGTGTGTGTGTGTCGGGTGTGTGTGTGTGTTCTGTGTGTTGGTGCGCGCGTGTTTATAAAAAAATAAACTACATACATACACACACCACACACACACACACACACACACACCCCTGCAAAAATTATATATACATATATAAAATATAAATATATATTGTGGAGGTTCTTAAAAACCTCGCCTTGAGGGGCACAGCAGAATCCAGATGGGGTGTCCAGATCTCCCTTTTTTTATTACGTTTTCTCTGCTCACTTTTAGTTAATTTTCCCTTTGTTTTATCTTTTTTCAAAGTGGGTGTATATTTTTTCTGGTTTTATTTCTTTCCCCTAAGTAATGATTGATGTCTTTTATTTTTTTTAGTTTTTAAAAGGTTGCTTCCGTCTGTTTTATTTAGTGTTCTTAATCATTTTGATCATTTTTATTTTTCTTTTTTAAATTAAGATTTATTTTCGTATTGTTATGTTGCTTTTTATTCGATTTTTAGAGAAAATGACGGGGTTTTTCATTTTTTTATTGTAAAGTTGTCTTTTTTTTGTAGTATTTTGTATTTTGATTTATGATTTTTTCCATATAAAAGTTTTTTATGTTTTACGTTATGACATCGTCTTTTTACTTTTTTTGCGATGTCAATGACGTCAGTACTTTTTAAGAAAACTTTATTTTTTTTAATGGTTTTAATTATTTGTCTTTGCCTTTTAACTTTTTTTCATTCTCGATTAATTTTGCATGCCAGTATTTTTCATATTTTGATTAGTTATCAGTGAAAAATTTTTGAAAAAAACGGAACCGGTGAAGCAATAAAGGAGAGATCTATCGAAAAATGTTTTTGTGTCACCCCCCCTGGTTTACTTCAGCCTGAGCGTCACCGGAAAAAAGGTTGTACTGACAATTCCGTTACTTGCCTAGGTCATTTTCTGGACGTTGTCTTTTTTTTTTTTATTTTGTTTTTTATTGTTTTAAGTGCTTTAGATGTACTTTCTCGAAGCCCCTTCAGGTTTGGCTCTTTCCCCCTTCGTTTCTTTTAAACCCTCAGTACCCTTTTAAAATTAGTAAATTTAAAATATATATATATAATATTTATTATATATATTATATATATATATATATATATATAATATATATAATATAATATTTTTTTAGTAAGTTAAAAAAGTTTCTTTTTTTACCTGTGTTTTTGTAAATTATCGTAATTTAGATGTGTTTTTGTTTTACTTTTTACCTTAAGAGTTTTATCATTTTTAGTACTTTTTAAATTTTTTTATTTTCAGTTTTAAAAGATAGCCTGACCACAAAAACTTCGGGTCATATTTTTCCGCTCAGGGTACATGTCATGCCTGCGAGGACCTGGGTCAATGCCCGCTACCATTTTACAGGCCCCGGATCGTATCAAGTTGTTCAGGGGAGTGAACGGACCCTTATTTGCGTCCCTAAGCCGTTCTCGCATATTTACATACATTTACATATGTTATGTGTATGTATATATACATATATATATAAAATATAAAATTTACATATATAAATATATGTATATATGTTATACATATATATATATATATATAAAATATATATATATATATATATATATATATATATATAATATTATATATATACCCCAAAGTCAGTGCTGGTCCCAAGCCCGGATAAATAGAGAGAATGATTACCTAAAAGGGTAACACCGGCACTCTCCGGGGAAAAGGAACTGGGGACCCTACCACGTACTCACTCCAAGAGCATCACAACATGAAAAAACTAAGTATCATGCTGTGACCACGGCGGTTCAGACATGAACCTACCGTTAAAGGAAGGATACACATATATATACACATATATATACATATATATAAAATATATATATATATATATATATATATAATATATATAATAATATATATATATATGAATATGTAAATATATATTATATATATATATATATATATATATTTTATATATATTATATATATATATGTGTGTGTGTGTGTGTGTGTGTCTGTGTGTGTGGGATGTGTATGTGTGTGTGGTGGGGTTGTGTGTGTGTGTTTATGTGCGTATGTGTGTGTGTATGTTTCTGTGTATGTGGTGTGTACAGTACACACACACACACACACACACACACACACTGTAACGATGGCCGATGAGCGGTAGAGTGCAGACCAGTCGCGTCTAGCACTATGCGGAAATCTTGGGCAGCGTTAAAGGTGAAACAGACCTCTTGCTTGTTTGTAGATATATATTGTAATGAGAGGATGGTACAACTGACGGACAGAGGTTCAGCCCGGTCAGCGTGCTGTAGGCTGTCTGTCTGTCGCTCGCAGGCGGACCCCTTTTAAACAGATTGAACTAGGAAACTCACAAGGGTTGCGATGTACTCGGAAGTATTGGGTCACACACACACACACACACCACACACACACACCACACACACACACACACACGCACACACACACACACACACACACACAAAACACACCCCACATAGATATATAATATATAATATATATAAAATATATATATATATATATATAATATACATACATATATATACATATATAAAACACACACACATAACAACTTATAGTTAGTTTTATATTGTCAATAGGTGCCAATATGCATATAATAAACACACTCACCACACACACACACACACCCCTACACACATCTATCCCATCTATCTATCTATATATAGATAAATAGATATTCTATATATGCATATTTGGGACCTATTTACATATACCAATTAGTATGTTATGTGTATATATAATATATAATATATTATATATATTATAATATATATATATATATATATTTTTTTTTTTCCAATAAA
>NW_023647269.1:0-7299 GCF_015228065.2 Penaeus monodon
GCTTTAAAAGGGGAAATGATAAAAACTTAAGATATTATAATGAATGATGGAAATGAAATAAAAAAAATTTACTTAATGATGAATAACACAATTTATAACAGTAAATTTTTTCATTTTTTTTTTAATTATTTTAAAATTTTTTTTGAAGTGATTGTTTAATTTACACTGATTTTTTATTTTTCGTTTTTTATTATACAAGCTTTTTTTTAATCTTCTCTATTTTTTGGGGAAGCTTTGGGCAAATGACTGTTTTTACACATTTTATTTCTCTTGCTGAAAACGTACCAAATGTAATAGTGCACAAGACATACGCAAAAGCAATTACTCCTTTTCCCCCAAAAAAGGGGGCCGGAGGTTTGGTCTGTTTGGGTCCTACGGCCCCGCAAACTAGGGGGGAGAGACAGAAAGAAAGAAAAAAGGAGAAGGGCGGAGAGGGGAAAAAAGAAAGGGGAAAAAGAGAGCAAAAAAACGGAGGGGGAAAAAGAAAAAAAGGAAAAAAGGGAAAAGAAGAAAAGAGCGAGGAAGAAAGAAAGAAAAGAGGAAAAAATGAGAGGAGGGAAAAGGGGAAAGGGGGAAAGAATGAAGGGAGGAAAAAGAGAAGAGGAAGAGCGAAGGGGGGAATAGGAGACAGAGGGGAGTGAAAAGGGGGAAAAAAACAGGCGAAGGGGGGAAAAAGGGACAAGGAAAAGCGAAAGACGAAAGGAGAGGAGGAAAAAGCAAAAGGAGGGAAAACGAAGAGACAAAAGGAGAGGAGGGAAAAAGAGAAGGAGGGGAAAAAAACAAAAGGGGAAAAAAAAGGGGAAGGGAGGAAAGCGAAAGGAGGAAAAGAAAAAGGAAAGATGAAAGGGGGAAAAAGGAAAAAAGGAAAGAGTAAAGGGGAAGGGGAGAGAAAAAAGGAAGCGTGATTTGGGGAAAGAAAAAAAAGGGGGGAAAAGAAAAAAAGGAAAAGCGAAGGGGGGAAAGGAGCAGAGGAAAGAGCGAAAAGACGACAAGGAAGGAGGAAAGGAGAGGGGGAAAAAAAACGAAAAGGAAAGAAAGGTGAAAGGGAGGGAAAAACGTGAGAGGGAAGACGAAGTAGGAAAGAGCAAAAAAGGAAAAAGTGAAAAAGGGAGGAGACAGAGGAAAGAGCAAAGGGAAAAAGGTTTAAAAGGAGGGAAAAAAGAAAGAAGGGACAAAAAGGGGGAAAGAGGAAAGGGAAAAAGAAGAGGAAAACTAAAAGGAGGAAAAGAAAAAATGAAAAAGGGAAGGGGGAAAAGGGACAGAGGAAAGGGAAGGGAGGAAAAGTAAAGGAGGAAGACAAAAAAAAAAAAGCAAAGGGGGGAAGAAAAACAAAATAAGGAATAGGAGGAAAACGAAAAGAGCAAAGAGCAAAGGAGGGCAGGAGGCAGAAAAAGAGCAAACAGAAAAAACGAAAGAAGGAAAAAGTGAGAGAGGAAAGAAAAACAGAGGAAAGAGTGAAAAAGAAAGAATGAAAGAAGGAGAGTGAAAAAGGAATGAGGAAAGAGTGAGGGGAGAGAGCGAAGGGGGGAAAGAGGGAGAGGAAAGGCGAGGGAGGGAAAAACGAAAGGGGAAATAAATAGAGGGGGGGAAAAGGAACGGGGGAAAAGGAGGCAGAGGAAAAAAAAGAAAGGAGAAAAATAAGACGAGGGAAAAAATGAGGGAGGGAAAAAATGGAAAAAAGCGGAGAATGAAAGGAGAAAAAGGAGACAGAGGAAAAAAAACCCAAAAGGGGAAAAGGAGAAGGGAAAAACACGAAGGGGGAAAAGGGGAAAAGAGGAAAGAGTAAAGGAGGAAAAAGCGAAAGAAAGGGGAGAGTGAGGGGAAAAAAATGTAAAGGGCGAAAGACCAAAAAAAAAAAAGAAACAAAAAAAAAAAAAAAAAAAAAAAAGGGGAAACAAAAAAAAATGGGGGAAAAAAGAAGACAAAAGGGAGGAAAGAACGAAAAAAGGAAAGAGAGAGGAGGAAAGAGCGAAGGAGAAAAAGACCAGAAAGAGTAAAAGGGAGGAAAAGAAAAAAGAAAAAAGAGCAAAGAGAAAAAGGAGACAGAGGGAAAGAGCAAAAGGAGGAATGATGAAAAGGGGGAGAGAGCGAAGGGGAAAAAGCGAAAGGAGAGAAAATGAAAAAGAAAGAGAAAGAAGGAAAGAGGAAAAAGAGAGGAAAGGGGAAATGGAAAAGGGAAAAAGCAAAAGAAAAAGGAAAGGGAAAAAGGGGGGGGGGGGGGGGGAAGGGGGGGGTGGGGGGGGAGGGGGGGTTTTTGGGGGGGGAGGGGGAAGGGACGAAGGGGGAAAAAGGGGAAAATAAAGGGAGAAAAGAAAAAGATGAAAAGGAAAGGGGAGGAAAAAGGGGGAAGAAAAAAAAAAGGAAAGGGGAGGAAAAGGGAAAAGAGGAAGAGAAAGGGGGGAAGAGGAAAGAGGGAAAAAAGAAGGGGGGAAAACGAAAGTAGGAAAAAAAAGGGGAGGGAAAAAGCAAAGGGGGAGGAAAAGGAGGAAGAGGAAAAGCAAAGGAGGAAAAAAAAAGGGAAAGGGGAAAGGGGAAAAAGAAAGGGGGAAAACAGGGGAAAAAGGGGAAAAAAAAAAAGATGAAAGGGGGAAAAAAGAAGGGAGGAAAGAGGAAGGGGGGAAAAGGGGGGGGCAAAGGGAGGAAAAAAAAAGGGGGGAGGGGGGAGGAAAGAGGAAGGGGGGAAAGAGCAAGGGGGAAAAAAGAGGAAAGAGCGAAGGGAGAAGAGCGAAGGGGGGAAAAAGAGCAAGGGGAGGAAGAGCAAGGAAGGAAAGAGAAGGGGAGAAAAGTAAAGGGGAGGGAAGAGCGAAGGGGGGAAAAAGTCAGGGGAAAAAAAAAAAAAAAAACAAAAAAAAAACAAAAAAAAATAAAAAAAACAAAAAAAAAAAAACAAAAAAAGCGAAGGGAGGAAAGAGTGAAGGGGGGGAAAGAAAAAGGGGGAAAAAAGATACAGAGGAAAGAGCAAAGGGAAAAAAGAAGACTGGGGAATGGCAAACGGAGAAAAGGTGAAGGAGGAAAAGAAAAGAGGAAAGAGAGGGGGGAAAAAAAAGAAAAAGTATCGGGCCCTTTAAAAACCCCCGCAGCTTGGCTGCTAAGTACCCCACCTCCAAGCTCTTATTGTCGATTCATGGCTCCTTTTCCCAGACCAACCCGTCTATGATCCTGGTCTGACACCCCGAGGTAGGACTCGCTACCAAGATGTAAAATTTTCTGTAACTTTAACGCTCGCCGCAAGCAGGGATCGACTGAAGGGGTTCCCCAAACGGGCCCCCAAAGTCCTGAATTTTTTGGTCCGGAGACCTCTAGGCCTGGGGGTTGCTCTTTGCTAAATGATAAAGACCCGCCAAAAGTGCCCCAAGGATCAGATAGGATGGAAACAGTCGGCAAAGTAAAGGCGAGACCTTTAATATTGCCTAGTGTTGCCCAAGACTTTGGCTAAGCTTCCCCCATTATCCAGCCCTACAGTGTTGAAAAGTGTTGGGCGGGGCACAGCCTTGTCCCCCCAAATAACAGGGAAGAAGTTCACATACCCTCCCCACATTTTACAGCACTTTCAGTACAGTATAGGGGCGCTACAGGCCAATAACGGTCGGAATTCCCCTGAGCCAGGATTCCATAGCGATTCCCGTCCACGAGCAAACGCTTCTTGGTCGGGGGTAGGCTGGAGCAACCCACGCCCAAAAACCCACGGGTTCCAAAATTTACTCGAAGCGCTTTTAACAATTATTTTGACTTCCAGGATAAACCAACTGCCCCGATCTCTGTGCCTCAGAAAGGGGGTGGGGACCGTTCAAAGAAGTGGGCGAAAACCCTTTCCCCTGGTATGCTGAAAAGTTAATGCCCAGTAGTTGTACAAACCCAAAGTCCCCTTTCCCCTTAAAAAAGGGATGACCACGCCCCTCAGAGGTCAAAGGGGGGGGTACCCCATGCCAAAAGGCTCAGGATGTTGCACCCCGAGCCCTTTTGGTTCACCCCCAACCCTTTAGCAGTTCAGCAGGGGTATCAATATGCCTGCAGCTTTTTCCCCCTCTCAGCTCGGAAAAACGCTGCCTAAAACCCCGTAGGGTAGAGGGTTTTTCCCCTGTGGGGGGTCCGGCACAGGCACGTACCGCTTTCATCCAAGCTAAATGTTGGAGGGTCACCTGGTAAATGTTAAAAATACTCAGCCCAACTTCCCCGGACTCCCCAACGGAGTGATCCCCCCCGCCGCGACGGACGCAGTTTATCGTGGGGGGGTTTAGGGGTTCAGTTTCTCAGGGGTTGGTAGGCAGGGCGAAGGGCATTTTTCCCGAAATGGCCTTCGACCTCCTCGCAAGATTCCGATGAAAAAGCCTTGTCCCCCTTTTCACATGTTCGCCCTACCCCATGGAAAAGGGTGAAACTTTTATCCCATTCACGAGCCTTGCGACACCTTCAGGGCCATAAGTCTCCAGGGAGAGGGGTTCTGCCCGGGTTTGGGAACGCCAATTCTCATGACTGCTTGGGGACCTTCGAAAAACCCCACGAGCAACTGGGTCTGTCGGTTGTGGGTTCTGTGACGGCAGAGACTGCCACGGGCACATCCTCCCCTTTAGTCGTCCAAGGAAACCCTTAGGGGGCCCTGGGACGGACGGGAGTTTCGAAGTGGGCCCGCAGGGTAGCCCAAGCAGCCTATGTCTGCCCTAGAAACCCCAACCGGTAACCCGCAGTTCTGGAGGACCTCCCCTCGCGGCAACAAGAAAGTGGATTTCCCCCTTGGCCCCCTGTCCCAAAACGCTGACAAGTCAGAAACGGGTTGGGGGGCGTGCTACCCGGACCAGAGCCCATTTTCTGGGCCCCAGCAAAGTCCCGGAGAAAAGGGCATTCTCATGGGGTTCAGCTCCCAGGGCCCCGGGGGCCGACGACATTTGGTAGCCAGCCGGTCAAGCCGGATACCGCATGAAGTGCCCCGAACAATGCGAATATCCCCCGGGGGCAATCGTCTGCCACAGATGCGGTTTGGATAAATGCCCCTTCACATCGTTTTTTTATACTCGGGAGGGCGATACAGCAAAAGAGCAAGAAACCAAAAACATGCTTCATTTTCAAAGCATAAAACGCTCATCACCGGGAACCTCGACTACCCGGGCTGAAGTCGACTGGAGAGGTATGGCTACACCCCGGAGGGGGTGACCTCGTTGCGGCCCCCACCTAGTAGTGTAAAACCCCCACTGACGTGCCGCTACCAGGGCTTCCACCTCTGGAGGGGAACCTCAAACCCCCGCGCTTTAATTCCCGCTAGCAAGGTAACCCCTCTCCTGCCGCAAGGGCCGGATGTTCCAAGCATTACCGGAAAGACGCCTGAGATTTAATTGTGGGGTCACTCCGGGTGCACGCCACCTCTGCCGCCCCGCCGCAAGCCCCCCAAATGAAGTTGGAGGCTTTGGGGGGGCCCCCCACCACCTTGGGGTTCCCGAGGGCTTTGCCCACAAACTTTTATGGGGGGGTTTTGGGGCCTGCCCGGGGGCAGGTGGACGATTAACTCTCTTCCAAACCTGCCCCGACTTTGACCTCCCCCGGGGCCCCCAGCCCGCCTTATTTGGGGGGGAGGGACTAACCCCTCCCCCCCGCATTTTTTCCCTTTTCAAGGACGTTGTCAGAGGGGTCATTCTGGGGGGGGGAGGATGGCAAAACCCCCCTCCCCAAGCCGCCCATTTCCCAAGGGGGGCTGGGGGCAGGGGTTGGTTGAAGCCAACGTGTCCCCCCACCGGTGGGGTATAAAATCGACCCCGGGGGGTCCTGCGTCCGAGATCCCCCACAGATTATTTTGGGGCCGAAAAGGGGCCCAGTTTCTCAGGAGGCCCCGAGAGGCACGGGAGAAGTCTTGATGATGGAGAGGTGTGACCTTGCAGGGGAACTAGCAAAACTGCTCCTTTTTTGCACTGAGTAGCCGGGTGGAAGCTGAAGCGAGAAGGCATGCAAGCACTTAACACTATCTAGGTACCACACCATCGCCACTTCCATGGCGTGAAGCACCCACCCATAAAAATAAAATAATATATAAAATAATATATATAATATTATATTATAAGATATAATATATTAATATAATATATATTAATATATATTTTTTATATATTAAAAAATAAAAATAAAAATAATATAATAAATTTTTTATAATATATATATAATAAAATATATAATATTATTATATTAATTTTAGATATAATATTATTGGAACATATAATAACAACATACAACAAAACACACACACGCACACACACACACACACACATAAACATAAAATAATATATAAAAATAAAATTTATAAATATTAAATATAAAATATAATAGAAAAATAATTAATATTATATATATATTATAAATAAATATATATATATATATAAACACAATAATATAATTTTAAATATAAATAATTATATATAATTTTATAATTATAAGATATATATACACACACCAAAACACATATATAAATAAAATAAAATATATATATATATAATATACATTTATTTTATATTTAATATATATAAATAAAAATATAATAATATAAAATATTATAAATATATAATATATAAAGATATATATAGAATATATATTATAATAATAAAATTATATAATATAATATAAAAATATATATAATATATTATATATAATTATATTTTATTATATAAAAATTAGAAATATTATATTGATTAATATTTATATATAGATATTTATAAATATATTTATATATATAAAATTATATATTATAAATATAATATATTTTAATATATTTTTATTTATTATTAAATTTTGTAAAGTATATGTTATATATGTTATGTTTGTTATTTTTTATATTAATAATTATTTAATACTTTAATAATATATGTAATTTTTATATAATTTTAAATTAATTATTATATATTTTTTTATTATAATATTTATAATATAATTGTGTTTTGTGGTGTGTATTTATTATTTATATTATTATTATTATATATATTATAATTTATAAAATTTTTTATATTGGGTTTATATTATATATATATAATAATATTATTATAATATATATATTAAAAATTTATTTTTTTGATTTTTTTTATTTTTATATAAATTTTATTATATTATAAAATTTTATTATTAAATTAGTTTGGGGGTGTGTTGTGTGTCGTGTGGTGGTATTTGATGTATGTATATATATTTACTATATAAATAAATATTATAATTTTTTATTATAAAAATAATATTATAAATATATATAATAAATTTTTATATATATATTATAACTAATATTTTTAAATTTTGAATTTTTTTATATATGTTTAAAAATTTTTTTTATATATA
>NW_023647270.1:5000-7299 GCF_015228065.2 Penaeus monodon
GAAAAAGGGGAAGGAAAATACAAAAGTTACTTCGAGAGAACGGGGTTTTCCAGCGCACGCGGCTATAAAACTACAGTGTCACCGAGAAAAAGAAAAACTAACGTTTTTAAAACTGAAATATTGTGATTTAATGTATAAACACGTTGCATATTGAACTCCTTTTTTTTGGGTAACCCCGTAGCGTGCAATCCATAATCAAATTTCCAAAAAGTTTTTGTGTTGTGTGTGGTGGAAATTCAAGTCAAGCATACATAATATACATTATTCATAAAGGCAGCGTACCACATGTTTGCTAGGAACGCCTCAAAAATGTTCGCAGCCAAAACGCTCAGCACAACAAAAGCGGCGGCCTCCACACAAACTCTACGGACAACTTTTCGCCCGATTTCACAACTCGCCGTGATATTTGCGCTAGACAAATAATCGGAAAGCCGTAATTCCGTCCCATACTTGAGAGAAGGGAGGGGGCCATAATTACATTTATTAACATGAGATCTCAACTTCCTGTGTGTTAGTCCAGAGAGGTATGCAAAGGTTATTGTACAAAGTTAGGAAACGTAAATAAATGTCTTGACACTATTGCGACAAAGGAGGAGCAAGGAGAGATAAAGGGAAATTCTTCGACTCTTATTCTTTCTCCGTGACTCTTGCTTGTCTACTCTCGCTCTCTTCTTCCCTCACTTGTTTTTTGAATATCTTTTTCTTCAGACACACACAGCAGACCCCAATTATATAAATAGATGAATCACACACACGCACATGCATAAACACACACACACACACACACACATATATATTTTTTTTTTCCCTTTCCCCCTCCCTCCCTCCCTCCCTCTCTCTCCTTCCCCTCCATACTCTCCCTCCCACTCCTTCCTTTTTTGCCCTTTGTCCTCCCTCCCTCCCTCTCTCTCCCTCCCTCTCCTTCCTTTCGCCTTCCTCCTTCCTTCCCCCCCTTCGCACCTTTGCACAGGAGCCCCGTACACGGACAGACTGACATGTGGGAGGCGAAGGTAAAGAAGGAACGGAGAGAGAGGTGAAGAGAAATAAGGACGGAGGATGGAAGCAACAGCGAGAGAAGGAAGGAAGGGAGAGAAAGAAGAAGGAAAGAAGAGAATGGTGGGAAAGGGAGAGATGGGAAAGGAACAAGAGAGATACAGCCAAAAAAAAAAAAAGAGAGCGGAGAGAGGAAGAAGAATGAGGTAAAATTTAATAGATAGATAGACTATAGAGGGAGATGAGGAGAGAAGAGTAAAAAAAAAAGCAAGAAACAAGAAAAAATGCAACAAGGGAAACACCCCGATTAAGACCGAAAAAAAGGAAAACGAATAACGAAGAAAAATCAATTAAACAGTAAAAAAAAATCAGAAAAAAATAGCAAGAGAAACAGAGGGAGGGAGAGAGAGAGAGAGAGAGAGAGAGGAAGGAGAAGAGAGAGTGGAGAGAGAGAGAGAGAGAGAGAGAGAGAGAGAGAGAGAGAGAGTGAGAGAGAGAGAGAGAGAGAAGAGGAGAAAAGGAGGAAAGAGAGAGAAGAGAGGAGAAAAAGAGTGAGAGAGAGAGGGGGAGGGAGAGAGAGAGAGAGAGAGAGAGAGAGAGAGAGAGAGAGAGAGAGAGAGAGAAGAGAAAGGAGAGAGAGAGAGATTCGCAAATAAAGGAGCGCAAATGGCGGCCGCGGTCACTCATGTGCATCGGCCTCCGTTTGCCTAAAGCCAGCACAATGAAGGATAAATATTTGCAATTACGTTAGCGGCCAGCGCGGGTCTGCCGACTGGGGGGGCGGGGGGGGGGGCGCCCCTCACCTGCTGACTCACGCTGATTCGCTCCTGATGAGTCTTTTACCTGCCGAGCTTTTTACCTCCTGATTCGAGTCCTCTATAGATGCTGACTCACGCCGTTTCGCTCCTAATGAGATTTGTACCTGCTGATTAGCGCAGGATACGTTTTCTTTACCTGCTGACTTACGCTGATTCCCTCAAGCTGAGTTCTTTACCTGCTGATTCGCCCCTGATGAGTCTTTCACCAGCTGAGGAGTCCTCTTTACCGTCAGAGTCACGCTGATTCGCTAGTCCATTACCTGCTGACTACCGCCGGATGAGTCCTCTTTAGCTCCTAAATCATGCTGATTCGATCCTAATAAGTCCTCTTTCCCTGCTGAGTCACGTCGATTCACGCGGGATGTGTCTTTTAGCCTGACTCACGCTGATTCGATGCTGAATCTGTACCCGACGACCAACGCTGATTCACACTTCCCGGTTTCCCCGTTTACTTTCCCTTTGTACTCCTTTTTTACCTTTTATTCTTA
>NW_023647271.1:0-5000 GCF_015228065.2 Penaeus monodon
CCTCACCGCCCTGATCGTCCGGATCCTCCCGATCACCAGTCAGCCCAAGAGCACGCCTGCTCCTGCTGACTTTCTAGTCAGCTCCGGAGATCAGGACCCGGGAGCATTCGGAAGGCAGCTTCGCGACCGCATGGCCCGCGTCCGCTCTCGTCCTACGAGACCATCACGGCAACGAGACATCTACTTGCCCCGCGACCTCCAAGACTGCTCACATGTCTTCATAAGACGACCCACCAAGCCTCCCCTCTGCCCACCCTATGAGGGACCCTTCCCGGTTATCAAGCGGGACAGTAAAACCATCACCATCCGGCGACCACGAGGAGACGACACCGTCAGCATCGACCGTGCGAAGCCTGCGCATCTCCAGGAGCAATGCACGATTTCGAAGGTTCGTTTCGCGACCGCTACACTGGAAGGGGAGTGCTGTGGTGACCAACGTGCGACGAACTTCCGCGCTCGGTAGAGTCAGGTCCAGGCGGTTTGGCGATCCGACTCCCGCCTATCACCGCGCAGCTCATCGGACCTGACTCGAGAGTATACATCGCGGCTGGCATATTTAAGCCGCCGAGTCCAAAAGGAACGCACTCACTCATCGGCTAGGCTCTCACTCGAACACTAGCTGTACACTCTAAATAAAGAGTAATTTGACTTCTTGTGCGTTTGTCTACTACCACAGCGTTATAAGCGTCTGGCTACCAGCGCACCGTTCTTGCTCGATATGGGGCAGGGAGTAGGGGAGAAGAGACTCGCGGGAGATTTAAAAAAGGTGGATGCCGTATAAATGTTTTTAAGGCCCATATGGATAGTTTAAGCCACATTTTCAAAAATGGTCAAAATGGTCGGTTTCGTGACAGTAGATCCTTAAATGCATTTTAATGAGAATATGATAAATAAAAATATGGATAACTGACTAATTAAAAAAAAGATTTATCAAAGAAGTTTCCGGGGTGACATTACTTTCATATCGACTTCAGTTCCTATAATCCATGTTATTTTTTCCCCCTTTTATTTTATCTTTTTTTTTTTCTTTCCTGAGTAAGCGAAATCCCATTTGATTGCTTTAAGACAGAAGACAAACATCTGGTTTTGAAAAGTTAGTATATGAAAAAGCCAGACCTGGCTGAAGATTTACTGATTTAAAATGCCGTCAGTCAAATATGAACTTATAACTTATATTGCCAACTTAAGTTCGTAGAAATCATACCAAAAAAATCTTTGTCTACAATCACACTAGTACAATTAATAAGTGATGTCTATATCTGAGCAAACCTGCAAACACTTTCCTTATAATCTGTTTCACAGGCTGAAAGTGGAGACCAACGAATAACAGGCTCAGACCTGAGTAGTGTAGGAGTGTGGACGACTGCCGTGGCGGAGCAGTTGGTTGCCGGGGTTCAGGAAGAGAGTGATGCCCAGGAGCTCTACCACGCCCTTGCCACTGCAGGAGGTGCGCTAGCTCCTCATGAGAGACTAAAGGAGTTTGAAGTGGAGATAGAGAGACTGCACGCTAAGGTGGATCATTTGAAAGCACAGAATGATGTGTTGGCCATTACTCTTAGTGAATCGAAAGCACACTGTGATCATTTGAGTATTCTCATAGGGAAATATGAATCAAATTCGACTGCCTTACAACTAGCAGTGACCAACCTAGACCAGACTATAGAAGCTTATGAAGTGTTAGTGGCACTCCTGGAAAGTGAGATTGCATTGCTATTTGCCAGTTGCAAAGCTGCGGGTGTTGGGGTAAAGGGAAATGCTGGGGTGAGTGTTTCAGACCAGGAAGACCTCGTGGCTCTTGTAAGAAGAGCCCAGGAACAACGAAGG
Source organism: Penaeus monodon (assembly GCF_015228065.2). Taxonomy (NCBI): domain Eukaryota; kingdom Metazoa; phylum Arthropoda; class Malacostraca; order Decapoda; family Penaeidae; genus Penaeus; species Penaeus monodon. The sequence continues at coordinate 1,825 of NW_023647271.1, forward strand.
TCCACAGAAAACGTTGCCCGGCATTTACTTTCCCGTCTGGAGAGGGCAAGCGGGATGCAGAATGATTCAGAAAACTGGAACGAGGCCAGTATAAGCCATAATACAAGGTGAGGACGTGTTTCCAGTATTGATTCTCTTGTTTTCTTCATACGAGGTCATTGGTTCTTATGATGGATTTATTATTTCTGGTATTTATTATAAATGATACTGGGCAAGTTTGTGTATTTTGTGTAGAGCTATTAACTATTGTGTGTCTGTTGCATGCGATATTTTGTCATCATACGATATCAACATTTCAGTGAAAGAAAATTATAAATATTTAAGTATGAAACAAATGTTCAATGAAATATTTCATAAAAATGCTTTTACTGGCGTTATTTGTGAGGTTTATATACATTTGCAGATATAGCCTCTGGATCTGCAAAAACTTTGTATGTAGCTTTAGTATTAACAAAATGGCTATCCCTTTTGGAATGAGGCAGGAGCTGTAAGGAATATCAAAACCTCATGCATATATTCATACCTAATTTGCTTTCTTTCAGCACTGCCTCATCCACATCAAGTGGAGTGGACTCTGATGTCAGCCGAGGAGAGGAACAGCGCCTTCGAGAAACCATCGGGAAGATGCGGGATGAGAGAAGTCAGGTTGCAGCCTCCATCCTGCCACTCGAGTCGATCCACGTAGATCCACTCACCCGGCACTATCCACTCAGCCTTCACGATGCTCACAAACTGGACCTCGAGAATGCAGTGTTGATGCAGGAACTCACGGCAATGAGGGAGGATCGGGCAGAACTAAGAGCTCAGGTGAGAGAGGTGGATGTGGGAAGGTTTCCTTTTAACTTGGGTGTGGAAAGGTCAGGGAAGATGCTATGTGATTCAACAGTTTTATTATTTTTAACACGGTCTGTATGGTGTGCAATGATGCCAACTACCTTATACTGCCAAAGGAAAATACTTCACATAACTCATGCCAAAAACACAACCAAATAATAACTGGGTGTTTTGAAGAGTCTGTTAGTTGCATAAAAACGTGTACACCGGTGAGTGTACAGTCAAAAAATATAGTTGCTTTTCCTTGTGGTCGATTAGCACCTGAGCGCTATTCTGTGTTTTGGGAGGAGCATGGTGTTAACCCTCCCATGGCTAATGTTGCCATATGACGATCTTATTACAGTATTTGAAGACAGAGACTAAATAAACCAAATATTTGGAGCATGCTTTACGATGACCATGCGTTTTGTCTATATATATATATATATATATATATATATATATATATATATATATATATATATATATATATATATATATATATAATTTGTTTTATCTAAAAAATATAAGTGTTTTACATTATTCTACAAAGATTAAACTGTTATCAGTATACATACATTATATAAAGTGAAATACAGAACCGTCGCGAGAACCGACTCGTGGTTCCTGGAGGCGATATGATTGGCTGAAGTTATCCGAAACTGTGGTGTCACAACTACTGTTTTCTTTGATTTCCATTCTGCAACCATTTTTTTGGTTTCGTTATTGTCCTCAGACGTCAAAGTACATTTGCATAGCTATACTTCAGGATTTGAGGACTATGTGACGTCATCAATATTAATACCAAGAATCACTATAAAATATTTGTTTTCATGAATCTTTTGGTTACATCAAATGCCTCTGATATTAACTTAATACCTACGCTATTAATTCCTCTCAACAAGTATTCCATGCCATTCCAAAAATCTATTTCATTACAGAAGCGAATAGAAGTGTAGCCTTCTGTTTTATATTTTTGTGGTCATTACTGTGTGGGTCACAATCCAAAGCAATTTTGTTTATATATATCCTATATATTCAAGACAACAAAATTAAACATTATATTTTGTATATCTGTATTTGATTTCATTTTAAAAATTATATTATTTCTGGTATCTATAATCTACCGACTTGGACGTCATACCCTACTGACTTCGTCTTTACTATTTCATTGCTACGTCGTAGGGTCCTGCAAAAGCAGAAAGGCATTATGGGATTGACAGCTCTCCTCTGATGTCCCTGGTTTACATAAAGCGGCAGCGGCTTTGTAAAGCTTTAAATTGGGATATAAATTCTTCAGATAGATAGGCAAATGTGAAGACATGGATGCCTCTAAGTCAATATGGATTGGGGATGGTGTATGCAACTTATTCATCATGGCGACGTGTCACAAGTTTGCGATGAGCTATCGTCGCTCTGCGCAACAACGGAGCGCCACGACGGTTAAAGGCTGTTCTAGCGGCAGGGGAAAGGAACACAAATTATTTAGATTATAAACCCGTATTATTTTCATTTTAATCAATACACTCTAATATTAAATAACAAGCATATGTCATTATAAAGATATTCATGAAAACAATTGAACTTCAATATACGTCCGAGAAGGTTGCATAGAAATAAACATGGAAAATAACATTAGAAGACCTGACCGCACATTTATCATACAGCGACATCAGATAAACCAGAAAAAAATGAAATGGTAAATTCCGTTTGTAAAAACAACATAATTTAGATATATACATTGCACAGAAAAATGTTCGAAATGTTTCCTATACTTAAAGAATGTGACTGAATTGGACTTGCCTCTCATTTCCCAGGAGTCATGAGTATGATATCATAGAAATGGAAAGATTTAACCCTTTGATGCAGCCCTTATTTTTGTTCATATCGAAAATAGGGCGTAAATATGTGTAGGCGTAAAATTAAACTATTAGATTTAACACTGTTCTCTTGAACATATATTTATTTTTTTCTTTAGCTCTAAACAACTGCGGGAAATATAAACTTGAACGAAAACGTATCCTCTGTCAGCGCCATCACTTAATTGCGTTGCTCTTTACTTTTCCGTGTTTTTATCTTTATTTGGACTGTGGATGTGTTGCCACTCGATATTTTTCTATTACTTTTTCATTCACGTACAGATAATCAAGCTTACGTTTTACAAAATTTTAATACCTCCAGCACATATCACTGTATCCTAAAATCATCAGGAATCTTGCTGAGGAGGATGAAGGCCATTTCTTGGTAAACGACCTTCGCCCTACCTACCAAGCCCTGAGAAAACTGAACTCTAAGCGCTCCTCGCAGATGACTGCAGTCCGATCAGCGGATGGACGGCTCATCTCAGATCATGTTGGGGTTCG
>NW_023647272.1:0-7298 GCF_015228065.2 Penaeus monodon
ATTTAAATTTAAAAAGTTATAAAAAAAAATAAAAAATTTTTTTAATTTTTATTATTAATTTATTATTATTATATTATTTTATTATATTATTATTATTTATTATTATTTTATTATTTTATATTATTTTATTATTATTTTACTACTACTACTATCTTAATTACTAGTATTATTGCCAAAAAATATATATAACTGTAATAATAACAATAAAAATAATTAATAAAAATGAATAATAATAATATAATACTAGTGGTTTTAATATTTTTATTAGTAAATTTTTAGTTATTTATCTTATATTATTTGTAAATGGTAGTAAATTGCAAAAATTATTAAAATTTTAAATAAAAAATTAACAGTAAAACGATACTAAATTAAGATAAATGATATAAATTTTATTTTGAATCGTTTATTATTGTTATTATTATTGGTTATTACTATTATCATTGTGTGGTTATTAGTATTATTGCAAATATATACTATAATCCCAAAGATTGCAATAAAAAATGATAACAATTTCAATAATGAAAGTATAAAAATTGAAATGAAAGATAATGATGATGATAATGATGATAATGATGATAATGATGATTTATGACGATAATTTAAAGATGATAATCAATGATAATTTAAAGTGATAATAAGAATTTCTCCATATATATATAAAAAAGGTAAAAGAAAAAAATTCCCAAATCGAAAAAACGGTAAAATCTAGCGAAATAAAAAAACTTTTGAGAGTATATCCAAAATGACGTTTTTTCGATTTTCTTTGGTGATTTTGGCAATTTATTAGGGTAAAAATGATAATAATTACCAGAATTCTATTAAACATAACAATAATCATGATAAAAGTGAGAAAACAAGGAATTTTGATAACATTTGAAAATATTAAATTTTTATTATTATTATTATTTTATTATTATTATATTTATTATTTTATTATTATTTTTATTATTATTATATTATATTATAAGTTATTATTATTATATAATATTATTATTATATTTTTTACATTATTATTAATTATTATATTATCTGAAATTTTTAGTATTATTGCCAAAAAAATATATTATAACTGTAATATAACAATAATAAAATAGTATAATAAAAAATAAAATATGCTAGTGGTTATAATTTGTTATTAGTATTATTATTGTTTTTATTATCATTATTATTATTTGTAATGGTAGTATAATTGCAAAAATAAAATTTTTATAACAGTAATAAATTTCAGTAATAACTATATAAGAAGATAAATGATAATAAATAATTTTTATAAATCGTTTATTATTGTTATTATTATTGTTATTATATTATTATTTTGTGGTTATAGTATTTTTTTTTCAAAATATTATATAACTCCAATGATTGCAATAATAAAAGATTAACAATTGCAATAACGATGATATAATTGAATAATGATGATAATGATATTTATAATGATGATAATGATGATAATATGATTATAACGATAATATGAAAGATAATCATGTAATATGATGAATAAATAACAGGAATTGTCATATATAATATAAAAAGGTAAAGAAAAACTTTCCAAAAGTCGAAAAGCGCAAAATCAAGCGAAAATATACCTTTTGAGAATACTCTAAAAATGACGTTTTTTCGATTTCTATGGTGAATTTGGCAATTTTATGGGTAATAATGATAATAATTTTCAGAATTGTATTATCATAACAATAATGATATAAAAGTGAGAAAAATAGAAAATTTTTATAACATTTGAATATTATTATTATAATTGTTATTATTTATTATTTTATAATTATTTTTTTATAATTTAAAAATTATTATTACTATTATAATAATAATATTATTAATTATTATTATTAATTTAAATTTTTATTATATTATTATTATTATTATTATTTTATTATTATTATTATTATTATTGTTACTATTATCTTAATTATTTGTATTATTGCAAAAATATTATAAAATGTAATAAAAACAATAATAAAATAAGTAAATAATAAAAATAATAATAATGCTAGTGGTTATAATATGTTATTTGTATTATTATTTTATATTATCCCTTATTAAATTTTTTGTACTGGTAGTATAATTGCAAAAATAATTATTATAACAAGTATAAATTTCAGTTTTAACGATTATAAATTTAAAATAATGATATAAATTTATTATAAAATCGTTATTATTGTTATTATTATTGTTATTTCTATTATTATTTTTGTGGTTATTGTATTATTGCAAAAATATTACTTAACCCCCAATGTTGCAATAATAATGATAACAATTTCAATAAGATGATAATAATTGCAATAATGATGATAATGATGATGATAATGATGATAATATGAAATGATGAAAGATGATGATAACGATAATAAGATGTAATCATGAAAATGATGATGACAATTCCGTTATCATCATCTTTTATTATCATAAATTACACTTTTTATCGTTATCATCATCATTTCCCTCATTATCACATTATCATCATCATTATCAATTTTTGAAATTTATTATCTTTTAATTGCAATTATTTCATTATTATTGCAATTATTGCAGTTTAATATAAATTTTTACATCTATACTAATAACACACAATAATAAAGTAATAACAATAATAATAAATAAAAACGTTTCTAAAAATCATTATTTATTCATTATTTAAATTTAAATATCGTTATTACTGTATTATTACTGTTATGATAATTATTTTTACAATTAACTCCCAGTAAAAAATAAAAATAATGAAAAAAAAAATAATAAATTACATCATTTTAAAAAGTAGTTTTTTAAAATTTAAACTTATATTTTATTATTGTTATTATTACGTTATAATATATTTTTTTGGCAATTCTAAAATTAAAGTAAAAATAATAATGATAAAAATATATAATAATAAAAATAAAAATAAAATAATAAATAATAATAATAATAATAATATAATAATAAATAATAAAAATAATAAGAAAAATAAGATAATAAGATAAAAATGATAATATAAAAAATATTTAATCATCAAATTTTATCCAAATTCTTTGATTCTCACTTTTATCATCATTATTGTCATGATTAAAAGAATTTGGTAACATTATCATTATTTCCCTAAAATTGCCAAATCTCAAATGAAGGGAAAAAAACGTCATTTTTGGGAGTCACTCTCAAAAAGGGTATATTTCCAGAATTTTCCCCCTTTTTTTTGACTTTTTGGGAATTTTTTTCTTTTACCTTTTTTTTATTATATATGGACACAATTTTCCTGTTATTATCATCTTATTCATGATTATCATATTTTATCGTTTTCATCATCATTACTCTTATCTCATCATTATCTCTTATTGCAATTATTATCATCAATTCAATTATTATCATATTATTGCAATTATTAAGTTAAATATATAATTTTTACATCTTTCTAAAAACAACTACTTAAAAAATAGTAAAAAACAATAATAAATAACAATAATAAAGTTTCTATTCTTAAATTTTATCATTATTTTTAATTAATATCGTTTTTTACTGTAGATTTTGCCGCTTTTTTTTTTTCCCTTTTGGGTTTTTTTTTTCTTTTACCTTTTTTTTTTTATATGGGACACATTCCTTTATTATCATCGTTATTTTTTTCATGATTATCTCATTATTTCGTTTTTATCATCATTATCATCATTTCATATTATCATCATCATTATCACTTTATTGATTATTATTCATTATTGCAATTATTATCATTATTATTAAATTATTGCGTTATAATTATAATTTTACATCTATCTAAAAACAACTACATAATAATGTTTAAAAACAATAAAAACAAAAATAAAACTTTTCTATAATCATTATTTATACATTTTTTCAATTAATTCGTTTTTACTGTAGATTTTTGCCGTTTTTTTTTTCGACTTTTGGGATTTTTTTTAAAAATATTTTTATATATATATATATATATATATATATATATATATATTATATTATATATATATATATATATATATATTATATAAAATTAATATATATATATTATATTAATATATATATATAAATATATATATTATTTTATAAAATTATATATTATATATTTAATATATTTATATATATATATATATTATAAAAAAAAAACCCCAAAAAGTAAAAAAGGGGCAAAATCTACGAAATAACGATATTATTGAAATAATGATATAAATATGATTATAGAAACGTTATTATTGTTGTTATTATTGTTATTACTATTATTTTTGTATTGTTATTATATAGATGTAAAATTATATATTATAACTGCAATAATTGTAAAATAATGATAAAAATTCAATAATGATGTAATAATTGTAAAAAAAGTGAAATGTGATGATGAATAGAAATATGAAAATGATATGATAACGATAATAATGATGATATCATGATAATAACGTATAAAACGGAATTGTGTCCATATATAATAAAAAAAAAAGGTAAAAAAAAAAAAAACCCCAAAAGGAAAAAAGCGGAAAATCTCGTAATACGATTTAAATTGAAATAATGATATAAATAAGATTTAAAAACTTTTATTATTGTTATTTTTTTGTTATTACTATTTTATTGTATTTTTTTTAGTAAGATGTAAAATTATATTTTATAATTAAAAAATTGAAATATAATGATATAATTGCAATAATGATGATAAAAATTGCAATAATGAGATTTTTATGATGATAATATTAATGATGATGAAACGATAAAAATATGAAACATGATAAAAATGATGATAAAAACAAATTGTGTCAAATTAAAAAAAAAAAAGGAAAAAAAAAAAATTTCCCAAAAGTCGAAAAAGCGGCAAATTCTAGCGAAATATACCTTTTTTGAAGTAGATCCAAATGACTTTTTTTTTCCCTTCATTTTATGATTTTGGCATTTTAGGGTATAAAGATAATGATTACCAAATTCTATTAATCATGGGCAAAAAGATGATAAAAATGAGAATCAAAGAATTTTGGGTAAAATTTGAGATTATTAATATTATTACTATTTCATTTTATCATCAATTATATTAATATTTTTTATTATATTATTATTATTAATTAATTATTATTTTATTATTATTATTATTATTTTTATTATTATTATTTATTATTATTTTATCATTATTATTTTACTTTAATTATTAGTATTATTTCCAAAAAAAAAATTTTATAACTGTAAAAAATAACAAAAATAAAAATAATAAGTATAATTATAATACTACTACTTGTTATAATTGATAGTAATTTATTATTGTTATTTTTTATCATTATTATTTTTTTCACTGGTAGTATAAATTTTAAAAAAAATTTTTTAAAAAAGGGGAATAATTACAGTAATAACGATTTAATTAAATAAGATATAAATAATGATTTGAAACGTTATTATTGGGTTTTTTTATTGTTTTTTTTAAATTTTTGTATTTGTTTTTAGTATAGATGTAAATTTATATTTAACTGCAATAATTGCAATAATAATGATAATAAAAATTGCAATAAAAAAAAAAATTGAAAAATGATGATAATATGATGATAATGGATAATGATGATAAAGATGATGAAACGAAAAAATGATGTAAACTGATAATAGATGAGAAAAGGGGTTTCATCATCATTTCATTTATCATCATTTTTACGTTTCTCATCATTTTCATCATTTCATCATTTCATCATTATCATCATCATTATCATCATTTTCAATTATTATCATCATTATTTCAATTTTTATCATTTTATTGCAATCATTGGATTTATATAATTTTTGCAATAATACTAAAACCCAAACAAAAATATGTAATACAATAAAATAAAAAAATAAAGATTTTATAATAAATTTTTTATATCATTATCTTAATTATATGTTATTACTGTATTTTTTACTGTTAATAATTATTTTTTTCAAAATTTTAAAACCAGTACAAAAAATAATAATGAAATAATAACAATAAATAAAAAATAACAATATTATAACCACTCATTTTTTTATTATTTTATTATTAACTTATTATTATTTTTGTTATTATTACAGTTATAAAATTATTTTTTTTGGAATAAAAACTAATAATTAAGATAATAGTAAAAATAATAAAAAAATAATAATAAAAAATATAATAAAAATAAAAAAAATAAAAAATAATAATAATAAAAATAATAATAATAATTATTATTATATATAATAATAAAAATTATAAATAATAATAAAAAAAATAATAAAATTTAAAACATTAAATAAAAATATTCAAAAAGATCAAAAATTTTTTTTTTCTCACTTTTACATCATTATTGTTATGATTAATACAATTCTGGTAAAATTTTTATCATTATTACCCTAAAAATTTCCGAATCACCATAGAAATCGAAAAACGTCTTTTAGATATACTCTCAAAAGGGTTATTTGCTTGATTTTGCCTTTTTCGCTTTTGGGAGTTTTTCTTTTAAACCTTTTTTATATTATTATGGACAAAATTCCGTTATTTATCATCACATTATCATGATTATCATCTTATTATCGTTATCATCATATTATCATCATTATCATCTTTTATACATCATTTTCTCATTATTGCAATTATTTCTCGTTATTGCAATTTTTACATTATTATTGCAAACATTTGGAGTTTAGATATTTTTTTTGCAATAATTAGAACCAAAAACATAATAAAGTATAAAAATTATAATAACAAAATAACGATTTTAATAATTATTTATATCATTATCTTCTTTTGTATCGTTTTACTGTAATTATTACTGTTATAAAAAATTTTTTTTGCAATTTACTACCATACAAAAAATAATAATGATAATAATAAAATAAAAATCTAATAACAATATTATAAACCCTACATTTTTATTTTATTATTATACTTTTTTTATTATTGTTATTAACAGTTATAAATTTTTTTTTTTGGGAAAAATACCCAATTTAAAATAATGTAATAATAATAAAATATATAATAATAATAATAAATAATTTAAATAATAATAATAAAAATTATAATAAAAAAAATAAAATAAAAATAATAATAAAAATAATAATAATAAAAATAATAATAATAATATAATAATAATAAAAATTTTCAATTTTACAAATTCTCTTGATTCTCACTTTTCAGATTTTGTTTATTTAAAAGAATTTTGGTAATTATTTCATTATTACCCTAATAAATTCCGAATCACCAAAAAATCGAAAAAATCATTTTGGAGTAACTCTCAAAAAGGGTATATTTCGCTAGATTTTACCCCTTTTTCGCTTTTGGGAATGTTTTTTTCTTTTACCTTTTTTATATTATATATTTGAACAAATTCCTTTTTATTATCATCAAA
>NW_023647273.1:0-34859 GCF_015228065.2 Penaeus monodon
TTTTTTTTTGGTTTTAAATTGTTATTTGACTAATGACAAGGCAATGTTATTCTACGACATAAGATATTTCATTGATGAAAATAAAATAAAAAGAGGGAAAAAAAACACTGAAGAAACATCAAATGTACACTCCACAGACTTACAGACAGAACCCTAAGGAAAGAGTTTTGTGATGGAGCGTATTTGAATAATTTACGGTTGCCCCGCCTTTGCACCTTAACGTTTTGTGTAGATCCTTGAGAAGGTCTCGTTTCCTCTTATTAACGACCTTGATAGGTAGGATGTGTAAATTTATATAATGTAGCGTGGGTAGGCGATGCATGTTGGATTCGAGTTTGGAAATATAAAAGGACCGATTTTTATATAGTTACCTTAGATCTCGGTGGCAGCATTGGAAGAGGCAGCGCCTCCCACTCGCAAGACCGGGATCGAGACTCAGAGGAAACCTTCTTTGACTAGGGAAAAGTTAACAGTGTTTCACGACACCTGCTCGTGTTTGGCGGTTTCACGACGTTCTCCACGGAGATAATGTCCCCCTCTCAAAGGTTTCAGAGGTCAATCGGTTCGGCAGCTATGTAAGAGGGAGCAGGCACACGTTTTGATAAATCGGTAAGCTGAGTCTGTCTAGCCCTCATCTTTGCTGTTTTTGCTTTCATTTGAAATTAATAATAATAATTATTTATTATTACTATCATAACTTTTTAGGTAATTATTATTATTATTTAACGTTATGTTATTTTTATTCATTTATTTTTTCCTATTATTTATAAAACAACAATAAATAATAAGGACAATAAAATTTAATGATAATGATGATAATAATGATAAAATAATAGTAATAATAATAATCATCATCTTAATAATAATAACAATTATAATGATGACAAAAATTATAGCAATAAAAATAACAATAATAATAATAATCATAAAGATAATAATAATAATTATTATTATTATAAATGTTATTATTATTCTTAATATTATTATTACTAATACTAATATTATTATCATTATTATATTTTTTAAATTTTTATTATTTTAATTATCATTATTATTATCCTTACTATTAATGGTATTATAAATAATATATTATTATCATTATCATTATTTTATACGAAGATCTTAGATCCGCTAATTAAAACAAACACCGAGTCACTACCAGTGACCTAGGTTGATTGTTGAAGGTTTGAGGCAATGTAACATCAAACGAAAAAATGACCAAAATAGCAGAACCACAAATCAAAACAGCCAGTCAAATCAATCACACACACAAAGAACACATCAGACTTGATAATGCTCTTATGAGACATGTTCTGTCGCTGTTTAAGGACTATTTTTTGGATTTCTTCTAATTTGTGGATTCCTGGTATTTGTCAAGAAAAACTTATCTGTACTTTTTTTTGTATCAGGCCAAGAGCTCCAATAAACAACGAAAATTTTGGTTTTTTAAATGCCACATCTTTTCCACTCTAGTCCAGGCTTTATACTTTGATCTCTTCCGAACACTTTGTTAGGGACGTTTCTGTCTGAAGCCCGATGCTCATATCTATCAAAATAGGCAAGTGTTGTTTATTTGTCTTGATGACCCGATATCTGGACGATTTCTTTTTCAGGATGACTTACTCTTCGGAGCATTCTGTACGTATTTTGTCTCATCTATGATGTTGTATACATTTCCTCGTTATTCCTAGATATTTATAGGTTTCTTCCTGATCCAATTTTATAATTACGGTATCAATATTAACTTATATTGTCAGATGTCACAGTTTTTCTTGCCTTAAAGGTTGCTTTAGCACACTTATCGAGACCAAAACTCATACCTATGTCATCACTGAAATATTTTACAGTTTTCAGCAACCCTTCCAATTTCATTATTGATAAGCGAAACGTGAGTTGGGCACCACTTCGCCAGAGTAAGCGAGTGGCCATCGCAAGCCACCAGAATATGAGTGACACGAGAGATTAGGAGCACCGCGCACTCGATGTGAGCTAGACGAGAGTGGACTTGGGTGGTGAGTGAAAAGGGCTTAGCTTGATGGTTATTCGTGACGACAAATATGAGACCCCCAAGAGACCCCCGTGTCCCGGGTGGAGGACGAGGTGGTGAGAGCGGACCTGTGCGGCTTGGGCCGTCTGTGTGTGTCCTCTTCCTTACGGACGTTCCTTTTATGCGCGGGTTCCTTTGATGACGTGATGTTTGTTCATGTGCGAAAAAGAGAAAGCCGGCGACATCTGCGTCCTGCCCAAGAGAAAGGTTGCAGTGGGGGGGCTGTGGGGTGGGCGGGGGTGGTGGTGTTGGACGAGGGTAAAGTGTACATACCGGTCTTGATACGTATTGCTTGACATCGCTCGCGGCCACGTGCAAGGCCTCGTCCCCGAGCCGACTGTAACGCTTGAAACGTGCAGGAGAGGGGGTCTGTTGGTATCTACAGATGGTTCTTTAGTTGATCCGAGGAGTCGCAGGCCGTCGCGTGCCAGGTAGCGGTGTGTGGCAGAGGTTTCTGCACTGAGGGCAACATTCAGTAGCGAGGAGGGTCATCGTCGTCAGAAGCGAAATAGAAGCGTAACCAGGCCAGTAAAAGGCTAAGGAGGAGGTATGATAATGTGTTTTTTTCAATCGCTTACTAAGTTGCAAGAATACATGCAGAGCATAATAAGAAACATTGGTCACAAGAAGAGTAACGTGTCAAGTAAGGTATTAATTACGGATGTGTCAGGATTAGCGAGGTTCAATAAGGACATCAATATGAAGAGAGACAAGTTAATTGAATAAGATTCCATATCTTTGGGGTAAAAGCAAGGATATATGCTTCGAAAACATAGGCAGCTGGGCCTGAATAATCTAACAGTGCGCGTCCGGCGCTTCAATAGTTAGGTCATAAGTGTGCGGGGCGGGGCGCAGGATTCTTCGTTTACGGCCATGAGCCGGGCTTAATTGCGGTGAAAATAAACAGTGCGCGTCTCGGCGCGTCAATCGTATGAGCGTAATTTCTCGGTGCGGCGGGCCGCAGGAGTCCTTCGCTTTACGGCCATAAGCGGGCTTAAAACAAATTGCGGTGAATGTAACCGAGTAAGCTTATATAAAAGATGGTGTTCTACAATGTGTTGCAATTATTCGCAAGGAGGATTACTACCATCAGTACATATTCACAAACCTAAACTAAAGAAGCATAAACTCCAGCATTACTGAGGACAAGATATCGAACTTCGAGAGGACGTCGTATAAAAGAGATTTGGGTTAGTTATAACATAGGGATGGCACATAGTAAAATACGCAATCCTAGAGTGAATTCCGAGTAGAGTGCGGCAGGTAGGTAAATAAAAGGAAGTTAGTGATCGAAATCTACGTGTGAACGAGCGGACAGATTAGACGGCAAGTATGAGAAACAGTGATATAACGAACGATAAGTGTATACACAGAGTATAACAATACGCAAGAAGTAATGAATGTGATTATTAATAGGCATAACATATAAGAGAAAAAATAGATAATTTCATTTAAGAAACATGAAAAGATGATGAGCGCAGCCAAACATAACAAATAATTAAGTAAATTCGAAGGACTCATTTGTTCTGAGAGAAAATGATATATGCTAAATTGTGCGATCTGAGGATAAAAATTATAATTAGACAGAAAAAATACTACGCACAATACATCAATTACGGGATGGTTAGGGCTGGGGAATGAGGTTGAAGTGGGAGTGCGTGTCACTTTAGGTTGATTTTCAGTGTGTGGGTTGAAAAAACATGGTTGCAGGAGGAGTTATGTAGTATAGAAGTTAGTAGGGTGCGTTTCGTAGAATGGCGGTATTGAATTTGAAGAAGGCAACTTGTATGCAAGGTGTGGGTGGGTATAGGAGGGCAAATAGATTTACTCTGGCACTATAGTACACTTACAATTTAATAGTAACGAGGAGATTGTTGGTGCTGCATAGAACTGCTACAACTGGCTGTGTTGACAGGGTCGCGAAGAATTAGCGAGGCAGTGAGCCGGATTGGCGAGTGTGGCGGTATAGAGTGCCGAGGGTACATCTTCAGCTACTTGTCAGGAGGGTAGCACAGCGTGAGTGGTCAGGATAGAAGTAGTAGACAGACATGTGCGGGTAGGACGTGATCGAAGAGGACTTGGTAGCGAGGTTTGGTCGTAAAAGAGGAGGGGGAGGCACTTCGCGTGGATCGGGCAACAGCGTCGGCGAGGGCGAGGTGGAGGCGACTATGAGCCGGCGTTGTGAGGTTCTGAACACCGCTGCCATCAGATGTAAGCGACACGTGAGTGGGAGCACCACTTCGCCAGATGTAAGCGAGTGGCCACCGCAAGCCACCAGAAATATGAAGAGATTCGGAGCAACCGCATCACTAGAATGTGAGCGAGAAGAGAGATGGGAATGGGTGGGTGAAGTGAAAAGGGGTTAGCTTGCTGTGTTATTTTGGGACGAAGTATGAGACCCCCAAGAGACCCCCGTGTCCCCGGGTGGAGGAAGAGGTGTTGGAGCTGGACCTGTGCGGATTGGGCGTATGCTGTGTGTCTCTGTGTGTCTCTGCCTTACGGACGTTTCCATTTATGCGGCGAGTTCCCTTTGAGCCGGCGAATCGCGTCCTGCCCAAGGAGAAGGGCTGCGTGCTTGCGAGGAGGTGTAAAGGTACATCGGTCCTTGCTACGATATTGTTGACAATTCATCATTCTGAGTGTAAAGTTCAAGTCATCCATATAGAATAACTGATGGATCTCTTGTCCATGAGTGGATATCATCTACCGTGTTGTTAGAAGCTGGGAGAGTGGGATAAGTGCAACAGAATTAAAAGCGCATGCGAATTTGGCATGCGCTTGAAGAAAGAGTATTAAGCCAAAAATTGGGATCTTTTTTTTCTTTTTTCTGGTCATTACCCAGGTGATTATCCATTTAATGGGTGATTTTTTAGTGCGTTTTGAATTTTTCCGTGGTAATATTTTCCCATTTTTGTTCGGGAATATCCCTAGTGCGATTCTCAAAATCCGTATCCATGCGTTTCATGTATTATTTCTCACTTTCACTATTCCTTAAATTGCATTTTATAGGTGTCAGCAGTATAGTAGTATTATATTATATTGTTGTTTTTATTATTATTATTATTATTATTATTATTATTATACGAATATTTGTTTATAATGATATCTTATGATTATTAGTATTATATTCTTAGTAGTAGCATTATATCATTAACGATCATTATTATATATTATATTGCAAGTTTCCTCTCTTTATATAAATCAGTAATTTCACTTAATCAAGGTTTCTAATTATTGCATGTATAATTTCAGGATATATGAGCAAACCTTTTTGTCCTGGTATATATCCTCTGGGAATAGATTGACTTAAGGAGATAGAAAATCATTGTCTATTTTCAATATATATTTTCCATATATCTATATTCAATTCAATCAATCAAAAATAAAACTTTGCCAACATATGTATATCAGAAAGCTCGATGTCGTGCAGGCCTTAGTCCAGTCAGGGTCAAGAGGTCGAGGTCATACAGCCGAGGTCATTGCAGCCAGAAGAAGTACGGATCGGATAATAGGACCGAGACGACAACAGACCAGGGTAGAATGTGAGATCTTGGAGTGAGGAGTGGTAGGGTCCCCAGTTCCTTTACACTGAGGAGTGCCGGTGTACCCTTTCTTTTTTAGGTAATCATTCCCAGGGTAGAAATAGCCCAGGGTAAATGTCCTAGGGTGGATAGCCACAAACAATGCGACAGGTTCTTCCACTCATAAAATATGGAAGCTGCAATAAGAAAACCAGGGACAAGCACTAAATCACTGTCACTCATAACATCAAGTTACTTCACTTTGCTATCATGCTGTAATTAAGTTTTTACACCATTGCAATTCAAAAGTAGTAAAATAAATATATTAATTAATTACAATTGGGTACAGTGTGGAGTTCGGAGCCAAGGGCTGAACCATAAACGGTGACACCGGACCATGGCTTCCTTCAGATTCGAAAGCAGCGAAACGGGTCGGTCTGGAAAAACCAATGGTTCGCTAACGCTTCACAAGCACGCACGCACGCACTCACACTTCGCCACACAAGCTAGCAAATACATTTATAAGGGCAAACCATCACCAAACCCTGTACAAAGACACCCCAGTTTGATAAAAATGATACAATTTAAGTGAATTTTTGGGTTTTTTGGGGGGGGGGGTTTTTTTTTTTTGGGTGTCTTTTTTGGGGGGGAAAAGTGGTTTACTTACTTACCAGGATATATACAATCAAATTTTACACTGAAAACATCGACCAAGGATGTCTGCACCAACATTATCTTGACTTTGATATACTCTATCGTAAAATGCATATGACTGGAGAGCAGTGACCAACGCATAAGACGACCATACTTGCTATTTTTCATGTTTAGGATGTATGTTAATGGTGTGTTGATCAGTTTGCAGACAAACTCGCGGACATACAGATAAAACAGAACTTTTTAATAGACCCAGGACGATAGCTAAAGATTCTTCTCTATTACGGTATAACGACCTCCGAGTCGGAGAGCTTTCTACTCGCGGTAAGCGAGTAGGCATGAGGACACGTCCACCGTTTGCAACAAACCGCCCCAAGATACGTGTCACTGGCGTCTGTTCTATATAAAAGATCTCTCTCGTCGTCAGGCAGAGTAAGATGGAGATTATTAATAAGTATTTTAAATCGTCGATTCTTGTAACAAGATCAGGGGTTAATTTAGCTTATTTATGAAGAAAATTTCTTCAGAAGAGGTTCAAAGGATGCACGAGGTCAGCCAAGTTCGGGATGAAACTGGAAAAAGGAAAAAGGATACCAAAGGAAACTACGTAGTTGTTTCTTGTTTCGGATATAGGCATATTCTTAATGCGTTTACCTTATCTTGGGAAGGGTACTCAAGCCCTTTTCACCAAGATTAAATCCAAGATATTTGATATTGGGAAAAGCTATAAAAACACTATGCTAGGCCCAGCAGTAAACCCATGCTCACGCAATCTTTCCAGAAAATTCCCTATATGAACAAGTGATTATCAAAGGACGAGCTGTGCACACTAAATTATCGAAGTAGCACTCTCCATTCGTCAATCCTTGCAGTAACTTTACGCATCAGTGGGCTCTAATAAAAACTAGAACACGCCGTGAGTAAGCCGAACGGAAGTCGTGAAAATGACACAAGTCCATATTTGTGAGTAGCAAAAGCCGTGCATGTTTTGCATTTTCCGATAACGGAATTTGCCACTAACCTTTACAACGTCTAATTCCTTAAAAGTAAACGTCTCCCACAAAATTACGAGCGCTTCATACATCTTTGGCATCGGTTCGCGGCGAAAAACGCTCACATCATTCAGAGCCCTAAAAATCTACGCAAAGCGCCATGAGATCGGCCTTTCTAGCTAGCACAACGGGTGGAGCAATAGGATATGTTGAAGGTTCGATAAAGCCTAAAGATAGCATTTTTATCCACTTTCATCATCGAAAGCGTTTCGGAGATGATGGGGAATAGGGTCGGGCTTAGTATGGACCGGGACAAAGGTTGTCAAATCATATCATTATGACCGTGCTGGGTACACCGGGTTTGTCTGAAAAGACGTCAGAGGAATCAGCTATTAGCTGTTTAACTCTGCTGTCTGCTCACTCGACAGTTCAGGATTAAGATTTACTTTGCAGTTACTAGCCGTACAACTGGGATATCGCAAAGCAAAATTCCGTTATCATGGGAGAGGAAGATACTCAACAACGCACACCTGACATTACTTGCGCAGAAGAAACCTCATCAGACTCACATATCTTTAGGCAGTTATGTATACAATCTCTTCTTCGAATTAACATTTACCCGTAATCTACGCACTTTATCGTGTTTCTTCACTACCGACATAAGGTCCCTTCCACTGCATAGCTAAAGTTGTGAGATGGTGGTAACAAGACAAGTACTTCGCTCGCCTCGTTTTGTTTGCGTACTTTAGACACTTCTGTCAAAATAGGCTTTATACATCTTGCCAGAAAACGTCAGCATGGGAGGAGGCATTGCGCTGCTTCCTCTCAGCGGGATAGTAGGGCAAGCACGTAATGATAAGTGCTTTAGTCTCCTCATTTTAATGTCATCTCTGGTCCATAGATCATGAAGAACAGACAATGGACCACGCACTTTGCGACCGCTATTAACAAACTCAAAATGGCTGAATTCAGAGTATCGTTAGGAAACCTCGCGGTACGCGAATAGGACAGACGGAATGTAGGCGATCCCAATATTGTGAGGTCGTTCTCCGCAGAGTTTTTAAGCATGACTTTAACACTGCGTGAAATCGTTCTACAGTTTGGCCGTTCGCAGCAGGCATGGTATGGGCTCTAAAGAATGCTTTTATCGAGAGCAACCTGGTTATCCCGCCATTAAATCGGAGTGAAACCGAGTTCGCGGAATCTGAGAGCATTTTCTTTCGTATTCCAACACGCGAAAAAAATACTTAGCAAAGCCTCTGCTACAGTGACGGTATCATATTCCGTAAGGGAACTGCTTCAGGGAATCTAGTGGCCATGTCAATGACGTCAGTATGTACTTGTGGCCTCTGCTAGAAGCAGGTGTTATCGGCCCCACAAGATCGATTGATACCCTGGCAAAGGCTCGATTATAATCGGCTCTGGAACCATGGGAGCCTGCCTATTTTACCTTTAGAAACCCATCTCTTACACACGTGACACGAACCGGCAGTAGCTTTTTATCTACGCTATCCGCGCATGCCAAAAAAAATTATGAAAATCTTATCCGCGGTTTTCCTGTGGCAAAATGACTCAACAGGGAGAATCATGAGCGGTTGAAAGTGATCACATTTACAAATTTCCGAGGTCCTACCACTGTTTAACACAACTTATAGGAATGCTTGCTATTAACGCACACTCGGTGAATTAAGCCTTTCACGAATTCGTATTTTATCTGAACGATTCCTTACATTTACTATAGATTATTGTTGACTTTAGCTCTTATTTTGAGAGAAGAACATTTATCTGAGCATCATTAAAATCATCCTTGAACTCTTATCAAACCTGAAAAATCAGAAACTGTCAGTTCTGCTGGTCGGCGTCTTCCTTTACTTAGCGGATCTGTGCAGCTGCATTAACAAAATCTTGCGGTAGACGAGTTTACCGATTACAATTACGTTTAGGGTTATTACGGATGTACTGTCGTACACCCTGGAACCATACCCACGAGAACATCGGTGAGAATTAATAGGAGGCAGCAACAACGTTAACCACCCACTCAAAATTTATGCTCTTTATAGACAGCGCACCAGTTGGAAAAGTTCGGCCCACTCCGAGGTAGTCGCTACAGTAGTGACCATTGTTCCCTCGCCTCGGCCCGTGTCGGGGAATAGCGATTTTTTAACGATGAGGACGAATACAGCCAGAATCAAAGAGCACATTGCACTGGTTTATTATTAACATCCCTCACAATGATACTTGGTGAGGAGAGAGGTCAGAGTCGAACACAAAGTTGACCCTCTGAGAGGATTGGCTTTGACCGGGCATTAAGTCGGCGGCAAAAGAAGGACGTATATGACCATGGCTTGGAACAGTGGTGAACACGACCTTATCCCTAACGCAAGTTTAGTACTGTTCCTTGTATCCGGATCTTCCCTTGATAGGCATCTTACGGGTTTTGCAAGACTGTAGTGCAAACGAAATCTGTCGGCTGCTTGCGCCAGTCAAGAGTAGTTCCAAAGACTCGTTCCTTAAGAAAAAACGCGAAGTTCAAAAGGAGCAATTGTTTTAAACATCTGGTCTTGAACAAGAAGTCAAACAGCTCCCCGAGTTCTTTGTGACGTCACTCATTGTAGCCAGTTATCCAAATATATAATCAGTCGGAGACATTAATTGCACGTACGTTCGTTGTCACCAACCTACTCTCCTTAAACTTCTTACGGGTAGGAATCAACAATCAACGTTATACCCTTTCAGTAACGCGTCTTTTAACAGCTCGTAATTTACTAGAACGTCATCCGGCAGACTCACGTAATTTTTAAGGCCTTGCCCACCAACAGAGAACCTAAATAGACAAAAATTAGTGAATCCATCCCTCGAAACAGGCTAGTTCTCGGAATTGCGTAAGTAATCGTCTATGTCCTCCTTACCGTCATCAAACTTAGGCATTTCAATCCCCGCGATCTGAACTCGACAGGGCTTGCATTGCGAGTGCTCGTCCTTCCGTGATGCAACTGAGCAAGAGCGAAAACTCGGGGCTCGCTGTTTGTCGGCCTCGGCGCGACTTGTGCGCTCTCTGTTTCTCCCTTCCTGGGCCTCTTAACTCTTCCTTTTTTTAAATCTCTTCCTTTTGCACTTTTCATCTCCTTATCTCTTGTATATCTCCTCTTTCTACCTTTGCTGTATATATTCTCCGCTTCTTCGCGGACTAAAAGTATTAAAATCTGCGGCGGATAGACCCGCATCTTTAGCGCAGTTAAACAAGTTAATAGATCGGACTGACAGATGCGAATTTAAGTGTTCTTTGTTTTTTTTTTTTTTTTTTTTAGACAATTAAGCTAATTCTTTAAAACTTGCTAGAAACTCTTACACTGCAAGAATAATTAAATGTAAAAGCTCTAGCACAACCCGTTTACCAAAAAAAACATCGCTTTACGTAATTACCGATTATACCTGCCGACTTAACGCTTGAGCCAGTAATAGATTGACTGAACAAGCACAGTTCACAAGCAATTACGACTAATCTGCGACAAAACATGTAACCGCAATGGCAGAATTATACAAAGT
Organism: Penaeus monodon; assembly: GCF_015228065.2. NCBI lineage: Eukaryota > Metazoa > Arthropoda > Malacostraca > Decapoda > Penaeidae > Penaeus > Penaeus monodon. The sequence goes on from NW_023647273.1 coordinate 10,761, forward strand.
TTACAATCCATCGCAGTTAATATATCGCGACGGAGTTCCGTATTTCACAAACGCCCGCGGACACCACAGTCTTCAATATTTACCAAGGACTGCTCTTCCCGAACGTATAACAAGAAGCATTACAATACTTATCACTGAATGGTTGATTATTATACACCACAACAACGGTTGAAAAGGAAGGCACGATTGAATTAAAATTACTCTTAATCAGCCCGCGTATGACCAATGTTACGGTATATAAATATACAATTATGAGCAAAGTAGTCACACTCTTCAACCACAATCCATCACACCACATCATTCCTCCATTTACGGTTTACCGATAACCTTTATATGGCCAGCCACCTGCCCGGGGAACACCAATTACCACCAATCCGAGGATGATACAAAAAAGCTGTAAAGGCAGGAATAAAAGATATAATTAGCCCTTGTGCAATCTATCACGAGACCCTACTCACTGCGCCCACTTTCCCAAGGTTTCTCTCTTTATAAAATCAGTAATTTCAATTCATGAAGGTTTCTTAATGATTTTATTTATAATTTTTCAGATATCATGAGCAAACCTTTTCTGTCCTTTCATATATACTCTGAGGGAAATTAAATTTATGCGTCAGTAAGAGAAAGTAAAAGTATTTTTTTTTTTTTTTGGGAAAAACTTGCACTGACAGGGATGGTGATAGGAAACAGAGGGAAGAGGCAAACCAAGACAAGGACTGAGCGGACAAATACAATGATATTTGCGGGCTTATGCGATGGTATAAGTGGAAAGAAAGTAGCGTAACACGAGGTTATTCGGCGAAGGGATGGTGGAGAGGTCCAAGGCTGCCTCAAGCAATGAGTATACGTTATTGATTGATATTATCCTCTGGGAAAGATTGCTTCAGGGAGATAGAAAACTCATAGTCGATTTTAATATATATTTTCCATATATATATATATATATCAAATGCAATCAAATCAAAAATAAAACTTGCACATATGTATATCAGAAAGCTCGATGTAGTGCAGGCCTAGTCCAGTCGGGGTTCAAGCGGTCCGAGGTATACAGCCGAGGGTCATGCAGCCCGACGAAGACGGATCGGGCTAATTAGAGCCGAGACGACACAGCCCAGGAGAATAGCCCAGGGTAAATGTCCTAGGGTGATAGCCACAACAATGCCGGACAGGTTTCTTCACTCATAAAATATGGGCAGCTGCAATAAACAGTGGAAATAATGCCAAACTAAATCACTGTCAACTTCATAAATCAAGTGTACGTCACTTGCATTCACTATGTTAATTAAGTCGTTACACCATTCAATTCAAAAGTAGTAAAACAAAGATATATAATTACTTACCATGGTTCAGTGTGGAGTTCGGAGCCCAAGTGGATAGGGACCATAAAATGTGACCACCGACCATTGCTTCCTCCCAGGTTCGAAGCAGGCGAAAACGGCGTCGTCTGGTGGAGTAAACCAAACTGGTTCGCTAAACGATAACAAGGCACGCCACGCACGCACACTTTCAAACACAAGACAGCAAATAGAAAATAAAGGGAAACCATACCAAACCCTGTACAAAGCCCCCCCCAACACTTTGACGAAAAAAATATACAATTTTAAGTGAAAGTGGGGTTTCAATTATCTTACCATCGTGATAAATACAATCAAATTTAAACTGAAACATCGACTAAGGATGTCTGCACCAACATGATCTTGAACTTGATATACTCTATCGTAAATGTATATGACTGGAGAGCCAGTGACCAATGCATAAGACGACCATTGCCTTTTCATGTTTCTGATGCTATTTAATGGTTGTTGATAAGTTTGCAAGACAAACTCGCGGCCATACGATAACACCAGAAATTTTTAATAGCCCAGACGATAGCTAAAGCTTCTCTCTTCTATTACGCAATAACGACCTCCGAGTCGGAGAGCTTTACTACTCGAGTAAGCGATTGGCATTGAGGGACACGTCCACCTTTTGCATCAAAACCGCCCCAAGACCACGTGTCAACTGGCGTCGGTTCGAGAAAAAGATCTTCGAGGTCGTCTGGGTAAACCCAAATGGTTCGCTAACGCTCACAAGACGCACGCACGCCACTTCGCAACAAGACAGCAAATACAAATCATGTATAAGGAAAACCTCTCACCAAACCTTAACATCTATAACAGATATAGATTATACACACACACCACATATATTATATATATATTATAGATAAGATATAGTATATCTCGATATATATATTATATGTATATAATATTATAATATCTATTTTATAACTATATATATACAATACTACACTGACTATAGATAACTAAACTAGTATGTATAGAATATCTATAAGTATTATATAGACATAACATATATTAAACATACTTATTATGTGAGTTAGTATCTATTCATCTACTTATATCCAGAGAGAAGGAAGATTATATAGAGAGAAAGATATAATAGATAATTACTATATATAATCTATATATATATATATATATAGGATATGCTAATACATTAATAATAATAATAATAGTAATAAAATATTAATATTAAGATTATAATAATAATAATAATAACAATGATATAATAATAATACTAACTGATTATTATTATATTATAATTTTATTAATCATGATGATGTTATATTATTATGATGATGAATATTAATTATTACTATTATTTTATCATTAATTATCAACATTATGATTAAATTTAATTTTTATCATCATCTTTTTATTGTCATTATTATTATTATTGTTGTTGTTGTTGGGTGTGGTTCACTTATTATTAATAGTTATATAAGGAGTATTCATTATGTATTTCAATATCAGTATCATTATCCATGCTGTGTTTATGAGGGAGATGATTATTATTTTGATATTATTTAATAGTATAATGATAATAATAATGTAATAATACTAACAATAATAATGCATCAATGATAATGATATGAAATGACAATGATTAATAATATAATAATAATAATAATAATAAACGCTTGAATAAATAATAATAAGAATAATAACACTAATAACAATTATAATAAAGGAAAAAAATAAAATGGAATAAAAATAACAAAAACGTTAAATAAAATAATAAATAATTACGCTAAAAGTCATGATAATAATAATAAATAATATTGTTATTATTAATTTGAAATGAAAGCCAAAACAGCCAGCGATTTTTTTTTTTTCTTGGGCTAGCCAGACTCCAGCTTTTTTTACCGATTTTATCAAACCGTGGGGCTGGCCCCGCCCCCCTGCTGATACGCTCCGCTTCTTAAATAGCTGCCGACCGAGTTGACCTACCGACCCTGAGAGGGGGACGTTTATCTCCGCTGCGAGAGGGAGATACCTAGTGAACGCCAAACACGGAGCAGTGGGGGTCGTGAAACAACATGTTAACGTTTCCCTTAGTCAAAAGAAAGGTTTTCCTCTGGGCTCGATCTCCAGTTGGTCATCTTGCGAGTGGAGGGCGTGCCTCTTAAATGCTGCCACCGAGATATAAGGTAACTTAAAAAATCGGTCCTTTTTATATTCCACTCGAATCCACATGCATTGCCTACCCAGGTAAAATTATGTAAAAATTACACATCCTACCTTCATCATAAGAGGGGGGGGATTGGAGGGAGGAAACGAACCTTCTCAAACGGATTCCACAAAAACGTTAGGTGCAAGGCGGGGCACCCGTAAATTATTCAAATACGCTCCATCACAAAACCCTTCTTAGGGATTCGTATGTAAGTCTGTGTGAGTGCTACCTTTGAGGTTCCTCAGTTGCTTTTTTTCTTTCCCTTCTTTACTATTTTTATTTTCACAATTGAACATATCTTAAGCTCCCGTAGAGAATAACATGCGTGCATTGTCTTTGTCCTATCTAGCCAAACAAACACAGATCGTATTTAGTCAAAAACAGTTTTGTATAATAAATTGCCTAGTGAAATTTGGTACTATATCATAAATAAACACAAAGTTCATATCGTTTGAAGCACCATACAAATTTAGATCGGTTGATATGATAACTCAGATCGCCCCATCGACCACTTGGAGTTAAATACAAATAAAAAAAAAAACAATTTATAATCGCAGTAGCCCTAAATTAATATCAAAAAAAACGATTAATTGGGCCTCTTCATAACATTTTTAAAGAAAGCGATTACAAATTATGGGAAATAATTTTGGTAAAAATAGATAAAAGAAGGAAAACCATGGAAATAAAATCGCCAGCCATCACTAACGGTACATTTTTTTCCTTGTAAGAAACAGATCGCGTCCCGCGCCATGAAATGAAAATATCAGCTCCCAAGATTTAAACTTTTCTTCGGTGAGTTATGGCATCGGTGTTTTAGGCTCAAAAAAGGGCCGCAATGACTGCCTCTAGATATACATACATACAATATATATATATATTATATATATATATATATATATATATATATATCCTCTACTCAATATAGACGACTGTATTTGGCGAGTAAACCACACCCCCTAACAGGGTCCATCCTATATACACACACTGCTGACGTCATCAACATATGAAATAATATAAATAAAATCAGCTTCAGTGTTTTTAAAATACACAGAAGGATGTCATCAAAATATGAGAAAGAAAAAGAGAAAGTAAGAAAACAGCAAAAGTAGTAAAAAAAAAAAAAAGAAAAAGAAAAAAAGTTATGGAAAGGTGTATATGTAAATGTGAATAAAGGAAAATCGACAATCAGGCAGACTTATATAATTTTTTTATTTGTTACTTCTTTAATCTTTTATTGATTCTATTTTTATTTGTATGCATTTTATTATCTCTTATTATTATCGACTCGCCCTTTTTCTTTCTCGTAAATTTTCTATTTATTTCGCCCATTTGGTTCGCTTTTCGCTCCGTTTTGTTAACAACATGCTTTTATTTCGGCAATTTTTTTTTCTCTTTTTTGACTTCGCTGGTTTTCCATTTTGTATTAGAAAAAACAGCCGCGAAAAAACAGTTTTGCCGCTTATTTTCTGATTTTCTTTAGCTTTTATTTTTCAATATTTTTTCTTATCGACTAGCGGTTTTCTATTTTATAGAAAAAACAGCCGCGGAAAAAAACCAGTTTTGCCGCCCTTATTTTCTTCATTTTCTTAGTTTTTATGATAATAAAAATACTGATAATAAGGAATGTAATAATGATAAGGAAAAATATAATAATGATAATAAGGATAATAATAAACTACCAATAACAAAAGAAAAAGTAATAAATATTGGTAATGATAGTAAAAAGTAAAAATAATAATGATTTATAATAGCAATTGTAATGATCATGATAGATAAATACTAATAATAATGATAACGTAATAACAACAAATAATTAGAGTAATGCAAAAGTAAATAATGATAATATGATGATAAAAAGTAATCAAGTATGTAATAATATTATTAATAATAATGATAATCATAGTAATAATAATAATAATAGTAATAATAATGATGACAAATTATGATAATAACAATTATGATAATATGATAATAATGATAATCGGTTAAAAACAGAATAAAAAATGATTTTTAACTATAATAATAAGAATGATATAAGAATTCTAATAATTAGGATAATGACAATAATGATGAAGGATAACCAATAATAATAATAAAATAATTAAGAATAAAAATGATAATGATGAAATATAAGAATATAATAATTCGATAATAATCAATGTCATATGATGATAATGAAATAGGCGAGTGCGGGGGAAGGGGACTTGGCAACATTAAGGACTTCGCAAGGGTGCAATGGAGGGCGCGGTGGTCGAGCCGGTTAGAGCATCGACTGGATTCGTCGACAAAGGCCAGGTTCGAGAGTTCGAGTCCGGCCGGCGCGGTGGTTCCTTGGGCAAGGAACTCACCTTGATGGCCCACAGTAAATGGCCATATTCTTCTGATTCTGTACATGTACATGTACATCATTAATTGTTCATATATAGTGATATAAAATATGTCTCTATGAAATGGCACGAATATCAGATTAATAGTAAATATGTGTGAAATGTGATATGTAAAATATGTTATTAATGCGTAAAATGAAATAGGTTAAAGTAACGAAAATAAAGCGAAGCAAGAAGAAGAATGAAAAAGAGGAATAATGCAGAAAAAGAAAATAATAAGGTTAATATAGTAGAACAAAGCGAAATAATGCGTCAAAACTGCGAATAAATAATAAGCGTATGAAATAAACCGAAATAATAAGCGAAATAAACGAAAATAAAAACATGCGTCGAACGTGCGATAAAAATACGAAATAGGAAAATAAACGAAAAATCGAAAATAAAAAAAATGCGTCAATAATTACGATATAAAATCGAAATAGCGGAAATAATTGCGTCAAAATCGCGAATATGAGCGAGGGAAATAAACCAAAAATAAAATAAAATAAAACGAAAGAAAAATGCGTCAAACGTGCGAAAAAATACGAAATAGAAAGACAAGAAAACAAGCGTGAGACACAAAACAAAATAGAAAAAAGGACATGCGAAAGTAGAAAAATGAGTCAAAATTGCGAAAAAATTCCGAAATACACTCCCTCAAAATCATTGCGTCAAAAGCGCGTGAGTAATAAGCGGCGAAATGAAACGCACGATAAGCAATAAAATAACTGTAATCATATAAGTGAAAGTTAAAATTGCGCACAACATACGAAATACGACAAATGGAAATTACGGAAATCTGTGAAATACAAAAGCGTGCGAATAAACGACATTAGAAAGAAGTAAGAAATAAGCGCAAATCATTGCGTCAAATGGCGGTGAGTAATAAGCATGATTGATAACGATAAATACACCCTCCCTGACCAGGACTCAGCTAGTTGCACATCTTTTAGTGGGTTCGTGTGCACGGTGTTCAGGCTGGCCTCGGTTTCATAGCCGGAGTGACTAGGTTTCGATACGATAAACAATAAAAGAAATAAATAGTAATGATAAGCGAAAGTAAAATTGCGTCACACTTACGATAAAATACGAAATACGAAAATGGAAATACGAAATTCTGAAATAGAAAAAGCGTGACGAAATAAACATAGAAACAGCAAAAGAGAAAATAAGAAAAGCGAAAGTAAAAACTGCGCAACGTTGCGATAAAACTGAAAATATAAAAATCTATCACTCATCATCATTATTAGTATTATCATTACGGTTATTATCATAATATCATCTTTAAATAGACAATCATCATAATCCTAATAAAAATTAGTACTATACTTTTCATTATTCATTTTTTTTATCGCATTATCATTATTAATATCATTGTTATCATTATGTCAATATTATAAATGTTAATACTATTCATGATTATTTTCTTTATCATATATCCTATCATAATAATCATCATTTTCCCTTTTATTATTATATATATTATTATTATCACAGCTATCAGTATAAATCATTATCAGTATCATTACCATCGTCATCATACATTATTACTATCTCTATACTACTAAATATGTCTGTGATATTAACACATTATAGTAATGATAATGATGAGAATAATAATCGGTAATATTAAAATAGTAATAACAATAGTGATAATGTAATAGTAATACACTGTAAGTAAGGAAATGAGAGATGGGTAAATACATACGTCTGTAACGAATATGGATAGACTACAACATTAAATACTAGGAATCAGTGAGACCAATTGGAAAAGTAATGGAAGTTTCAACACTAAGAAACAAAGAAGTTCTTTTTTCTGGAAAAGAAGAAGGAAAAGTATAGTTACGGAGGTGCTATGATTCTCACGAAAAAAACTGCTTCTTCTTCTTCTTCTTATCTACAGGCTTTGTTCCAGTTCAACTGGGGTCGCCGGGCTGGATCTTCCTCCTCCCAACTCTGCAATCAGGGCTCCCCCTCGTACACTCCGCCGTCTCCATGTCCTCCTTGCTGAGGTCAGGAGCATGGCCTTCCGTCCACCGGCCGACCATCGATTGAATCGGCTGGAGCTTCATGTTTGGAAAACATTTCGGAAGTACCTTGGGGAACTAGGATCGCATCATGGCCACCAAGTCGTTGAAGTCAGTAATCTTCTGAGAGGTGACAAAAGGAAACATTGTGAACGACCGAAAACTGTTGAGTACTATTGATCTCAGTTTACATTTGCCGTTTTAGCTGAGAAATTGTAGTTCACAGTTCTCCGTAAGCTCTAGAATGAGAGTTTCAAGAAATTTCTTCACAGGAGAGCAAGAAAACGATCTCACGAACATGCGTGGGATGTCGATCGTAGAGGGTCAGGCTCTGCAGCGGCCTGTCTGCATTCCTGATTCTCCGCACATGTAATTGGCTTGGAGGTGTTTTTACGGCCGGAGCCCTTCTGCCGCCAACCTCTTTTAGTCGCCTCTTACGACACGAAGAGGGTACTTGGACCTATTCTACCGGGGTTCCAACACGGATACTCACGAAAAAAACATGCAAATGCAACTAACTGGGTTACAGCCCATAAATGATCGCATTTAAAAGTCCGAATACAAGCAAAACCTCATAACATAGTATTATACAATGCGGGGGGGGGGGGTGGGGGGGTTGGTACGCACAACCACATTCGCAAGTGATGAAGAAAAGTAAAATTTTTTAACACTCTCAAGAAAACTTTAGACACAATCCATAACAGAGATGTAATATTCCATTTCATAGAAAATAATTATTATTAACATATTTAGGACATATGTATATTATAATTTATATAACTGATGTACATTCACAGAATTTTCACATTGATCGCAGTTTTAGAAGCTTTTTATACTTGCGTTTTTTTTTTCTACCCCCCAAACATTTTTTATTTCGAATATCACGGTTTGTTCGCTTTCTTGTCTATTTCTTTTTTTCTATTAATTTTCGCTCTTCATATTCGAGACTTCATTGAATTTGACGCAGTTTTTACTTCTTTTCTTATTGCTATTCATCTTCTCCGTTTATTTCGCATCTGCTTGTTTCTGTTTCGAATTATTTATCGCAAATTTTTAACGCATATTACTAAGCGCTTGTTTGTATTTTCTCATGTAATGTTTTTATTTTCTCATTTCCATTTTTTCATCGCAATTTGACATATCTTGCATATAACGATAATATTAATAACTTTTTTCCGCTTTTATTATTTCTATCTTGCTGTTTCTCATGTTTATTTCGCACGCTTTTCTATTTCCAATTTCGTCTTTCCTCTTTTCGTTATTTCCGTAATTTTATAATACGATGTGACGAAATTTTTACTTTCGTTATTATTATTCCTTATATTTTATTCCTTATCGTTTCGTTTTATTTCGCCGCCTTCATTACTCACCGCCAATTTTTGACGCAATGATTCGCTGATTTCGAATTTTTTATCGCAATTTGACGCATCTTTATACTTTCGCATTGTATATTTGATTTGTGCGCACAATTTTTTTCTTTCTTTCCTATTTCGTATTTTGTATCGCATCGTTGGACGCAAGTTTTTATTAGTTTTATGTTAGCTTATTATATCGGGTCTAATTACGCCTATTATGATACGCAGTTTTTGACGCATTATTTTCGCTTTCCTACTAATTTACGCTTACTATCTTCTGTTCTCTTGCATAATCCTATTCTTCATTCCTTCTTCTTTCTTGCTTCGCTTATTTCGTTACCTTACCTATTTGATTTTACGCATTACACACATTATTTACATATCAACATACAACATAGTACATAATTAACATTACACACATATTTACATATTAAACATTACACAATATTACATATTAAACGTGAATATTAATAGCATTTCATAGAGACAATTTATATACACTATATAATGAACAACTAAATTATGTTACATGTACATTTACAGAATCAGAGGAAGATGGCCAAACTAGGCCATCAGGTGATAGTTCCTGCAAGGGGGAACAACGCGCCGCCGGGACTCGAACCCCGAACCTGGATTGCGACGAACCCAGTCCTACGCTCCACCGCTCGACCACCGCGCCCTCCATTGAAACCCCTTGCAGAAGTCATTAAATGTTGCAAAGTCCCCTTCCCCCGCACGTCGCCTAATTATGGCATTATCGTCATTATTGACATTATTATTTATTATATTATTATTATTATATATTATTATTCATCCATTTATCATTGTTTATTATCAGTTTCTATTCTTATGTTAACCTGCACACATTCTTATTATGATAGTAATCATTATATTTTTTTACCATTATCATGTATTATCAGTTATCATAATGTGATTATCATAATTATCATTAGTATAGTACTAATAGTATTATGTATTACTATGATTATCAGTATTAGTAAGAAGATTATTACTATTGTGTAGTGAACGTTGATTTATCAGTACGCATTATTAATATTACTTTCATGACTCCATTCGTTTTATTATGATCATTATCATAATTCTTAGTATATATACTATCCCATGATATTACAAATTTTACTATTAAATATTATTATTTTTACTTTAACATCAACCATTGTTATTACTGTTTTATTTGTTATTGTAGTGATTTGATTATCAGTATTACATCATTATTATTATATTTTCCATATTCATTATTACATTCATGATAACGGTATTATATTATCATAAAAAACTAAGAGTAAAATAAGCGCAAAAAAAATGTTTTTCCGCCGGCTGTTTTTTCTTAAAAATAGGAAAAACCAGCGAAGTCAAAAAGAGACAAAGAGGAGAAAAAAAAAGGCGAAAATAACAACTAAAGAAAATAAGCGGCAAACTGTTTTTCCGCGGATGTTTTTTTTCTATAAAAATAGAAGAAAAAATAGCGAAATCGAAAAGAGAAAAAGAAAAAAAGCGAAAATAAAAAACTAAAGAAAATAAGAAAAATAAGCGGCAAAACTGTTTTTCCGCGGCTGTTTTTTCTTAAAAACGGAAAAAACGCGAAGTCAAAAAGAAAAAAAAAAAAAATGAAAAAATGAAAATTTTGGGTCAACAAAAAGAAAAAAACTAAGAAACAAAAAGGGGAAACCCAAAAAATTTGCGAAAAGAATGAAATTTGCGAGAAAAAAAAAGGGCGAGTCACAAAAAAAAAAATATAATAAAAATAAAAATTTAAAAATAAAATAATACAAATAAAATAAATTAAAAAAGATAAAGAAATGTAACAAATAAAATTTTAATCTGCCGATTGTCGTTTTTCTTTATTCCCTTTAATTCATTTCCACTACACTTTTTTTTTTTTTTTTTTTTTTTTTTTTTTTTACTAATTTGCTTTTTTTTTTTTTCTTTTTTTTTTGTCTTTTTTTTTTTTAGACACCTTTCCTGTAATTTTAGAATTTTTTTGATTTTTTTTGGTAAATTATTTCTGTTATACTCACGTGTTGTATATAAGACCCGTTTACCACCAAAACGGGAAGTTTTATATATTAAATATAATATATAATATTTATATTTATATATATAAAATTTATATATTTTTAAATAATAATAATTTTTTTTTAGCTTTTTTCTTTTTTTTTTTTAATTTCTTTTTCTTTTTTCTTTTTTGCTGTTTTAATGTCTGTTTTTTCCTTTTTCGTTTCCTTTTGTTTTGTAATTTTTTGTACGTGTACGAAATTTTTATTTTCGCTTATTATTATTTTTATTGCTTTCGTATCGTTTTATTTCCCCGCTATTTTTTTGGGACGCAATTATTTTTCGCTTTTTTCGAATTTTATCGTAATTTGCGCATTTTTTTTTTTTCGTTTTTGCTTATTCCTATTTCTATTTTTATCGGACGTTGACGCAATTTTTTTTTTTCGTTTTTTTTCGCTTATTATTATCGGTTTATTTCATACGTTATTTTTTTCCGTTTTGACGCAATATTTTCGCTTTTTCTAATTTTTTACCTTATTTTTTTTTCTGTTTCTTGCTTTTCCCTTTTTTCATTTTCTTTTTCTTGGTCGCTTATTTTCTTTTACCTTACCTATTTTTTTACGCTTACCACATATTTTCATTCACATTACACACATTTTTACTTTTCAGGGAAAATTTCTGTATTACTAGAGACATATTTAATTTTACAATATATCACTTTAATTGTACATTACTTTACGAATCAAGAATATGGCCATTTACAGTGGGCCCCCAAGGGAGTTCCTTGCCCAAGGGAACAACGCGCCCCCGGACTCGAACCTCAACCCTGGTTTTTGCACAAATCCAGCCGATCTCAAACCGCTCGACCCCCGCCCTCCTTTTAAACCCTTGCAGAAGCCCTTAAATTTTTCCAACCCCTTCCCCCCGCACTGCCTTTATTTTATCATCTTATTGACATTTTTTTTTTTTTATTTTTAAATTGTTGTTGTTTTTTGATGTTTTTTCTTTATTTTATTATTCCCCTTATTTTTTTTTTTTCATTTTTTTTCTTATTTATCATCTTTATCTCATTAATCTTATTTTATTTTTAAAACGATCTTTTGTCATTTTAAAATTATTATCTTTCGTGTATGTGAAAGTGTAATAAAAGGTAAAAAACGACAATCGGCAGACTTATATATTTTTTTTATTTTTTCTTATTCTTTTATTTATTTCTTTTTAATTTGTATTTATTTATTATTTTATTTTATTATATTTTTTTTAACCCTCCCCCCTTTTTTCTTTTTAAAATTTTCATTCTTTTCGACTTTTTGGTTTTTCGCTTTTCGCCTTTTTCCCTTTTTTTCTGTTTTTTTAAACATTTTTTATTTACGAATTTTTTTTTTTTCTGGACTTCCGGTTTTCTTTTTTAAAAAAAAACCCCGCGGAAAAACATTTATTTTCTTTATTTTTATTTTTTTATTTTCGCAATTTTTTTTCTCTTTTCGACTTCGCGGGTTTTCTATTTTTATAGAAAAAAAGGCGGAAAACGTTTGCCCGCTTATTTTTTTTAGTTTTTTTTTTCTTTTTTTCTTTAGTTTTTTTTTTCAAAATTTTTTTCTTTTTTGTTCCCTTGGTTTTCTATTTTCATACCAAAAAACAGCCGCGGAAAACAGTTTTCGTTATTTTTCTTTAGTTTTTTTTTTTTGAAAATTTTTTTTCTCTTTTCGACTTGCGGTTTTCATTTTTATAGAAAAAAACGCCGCGGAAAAAAATTTTGCCAAAATTTTTTTTTTCATTTAATTTTAATTTTTAAAAATTTTAAATATTTCTTTTTAATTTTTCTTTTTATTTTTTTTTTTTTATTTATAAAACTTTTTGGCCATATTTTTTTCTTTTTTTTTCTCTTTTTTATTCGCGGGTTTTCATTTTTTAGAAAAAACAGCCGCGGAAAAAATTTTTTCCCCGCTTTATTTTTTTTTTTTTATTTTTTTTATGATAATAAAAACTGTAAAATGATGTAAAATGGATAAGAAAATATAAAATTAATGAAAATAATGAAAATAATACACAAAACAAAAAAAAAAAAGTAATAAAAAATTGGTTGATAGTAAAAAATAATCTAATTATTATAGTAATTGTAATGATCTTGATGGTAAAAATACTAAAAATGAATAGAAATGAGATATGTAATAAAATAAAAAGATTGAAAAGTTTTTAAATAAAAAAAGGTAATTAAGATAAAATATATATTTTAATAAAAATGATACTAATCATAGAAATAATATAGTAAAAAATATTTTTTTGATAATAACAATTTGATAAGCTAAAATAATGATAATGGGAAAAAAATAATAATGAAATATATAATAAATGATAAAAATTTTTATAAAAAGACAATTGAAAAGGTTAAAAAATAAAAAAAGATAAATATAATGATGAAAAAAATAAAAATAATAAAAATAATAAAAAAATAATAATAATAAAATAAAATAAATGTCAAAAATGATGATAATGAAATGGGGCAGTGGGGGGGAAGGGGGCCCCCAAATTTAAGGATTTTCTGAAGGTTGAAATGGAGGGGGGGGTTTCGATTTGAGATCGGACTTGGATTCGTCGCAAACCCCGGTTCGAGGGTTCGATCCCCCCCGGCGCGTTTTTTCCCTTTGGGGAAAGGAACTTTAAACCTTGATGGCCCACATGTAAGGCCCATATTCTTGTTCTGTAAATGTCAGACATCTTTAATTTTTTCAATATATGTGTAATAAAATGTCTCTATGAAATGCTTGAATTTAAATTTAATATTAAATATTTTGTGAATTTTGGGAATGAAAATATTATGTAATCAAAAAATGAATAGGTAAGGAAACGAAAAAACGAAGCAAGAAAAAGAATGAAAAAGGGAATAATGCAGAAACAAAAATAATAACGTAAAAAGTAAAAAAAGCGAATAATTGCGTAAAAACTGCAATAAATAATAAGCGTTTAAAAAAACCAAATAAAAAGCAAAATAAAACAAAAAAAAAACTTGCGTCGAACGGCGATAAAAATCGAAATAAAAAATAAAGAAAAATCGAAAAAAAAAAATCTTAAAATTACAAAAAAAAATCGAAATAAGCGAAAATCATTGCGTAAATCAAAATAAACCAAAAATAAAATAAATAAACGAAAGTAAAATTCCTTTCAACGTGCGATAAAATCAAAAAAAGGAAAAGAAAAAAAAAAAGCGTGCGAACAAAAAAAATAAAAAAAAGGAAATGCAAAAGTAAAAAAAGCGTCAAATTGCGAATAATTCAAAAAGCGAAAATCTTGTTCAAAATTCGGGATAAAAAGCGGCGAAAAAGAAACTATGATAACATAAAAAAAATGTAAAATAATAAATGAAATTAAATTGGTCACACATACAATACGAAAATGGAATACGAAAACGGAAAAACAAAAAACTGCGAAATAAAACAAATTTTAAATGAATAAATAACGAAAAACATGCGTCAAATTGCGGTGATAATCATTTTAAAGATAAAATTTAAAACCCCCCCTGACCAGATCTAGCCCATTGCCATTTTTTGTGGGTCGTTGGGATGGTTGGGTTTTCGGGCCTCGGTTTATACCCGGAGTCCTAGGTTCGATACATAAAAATAAAAAAATAAAATAATGAAAGCGAAAGTAAAATTTCGTCCACTACATAAAATTTCAAATAAAATGGAAATACGAAAACTGAAAAAGAAAAGGTGGAAATAAACATTAAACAGCAAAAGAGAAATAAGAAAAGCGAAAGTAAAAACGCGTCAAAATTTTGATAAAAAAACCCGAAAATAAAAATAATTATATCTATTATTATTTCATTACTGTTTTTCTAATTATCATCTTTAAATGACAATCATCATCATCAATAAATTATTACTATCCTTTTTTTTATCATTTTTTTTTTATTTGCATTATCTTATTTCTACATGTTTTCATTAGATCTTATTTAAAAATAAAATACATGATTATTTTTTTTTATCATTATTATTACTATCTAATTATCTTTTCCCTTTTTTTATTTTATATTTTATTTTATCACAGCTATCGATTAATATCATTTCATTACATTACCATCGTCTCATTATCATTTTTACTATTACTCTATAATTTCTTTGATTAACCTAAAATGTAATGATAAGATGGAAAAATAATGGTAATAATTATAATAGTAATAACAAAGTGATAATAAATAATTTTTAATGAACTAAAAAATAAAAGATGGGGAAATTTCAACTGTCCCTTAACGAAATGATAGATAAAACATTTAAATCTGGAATCGTGAGACCAAAGAAAAGTAAGGGGAAATTTTAAAAAATAAAGAAAACCAAACATTTTTTTTTTTGGGGAAAAAAAGAAGGAAATTAAGTCCGGATTTCTAATTCTACGAAAAAAAAAAGCAAATCACAATTGGGTAAGCCCAAAAAGATCGATTTAAAAGAGAATACCACAAAAATCTAAAATTAGTTTAAAAACCCCCACCAAACCAAAATTGCAATGTAAAAAGGGAAAATTTTTTTAAAACCCCTCCAAAAACTTTAGACACAATCCCTAACAGAGATTAAAATTCATTTTATAGAAAAATATTTATTTTTAACATTTAGACTATTTATTATTATATTTATATTAAATGAGAAATTTCGGGTTTTTATTTTAAACGCATTTTTCCCCTTTTTCTACTTTTCGTTTTTTTTTTTTTCTATTTTGTTATTTTCTAATATCGGTTGTTCCTTTTTTTTCTATTTTTTTTTTTTTTTAATTTTCGCTCTTTCATATTTTGAGACTTTTATTGCAAATTTTGGCAGTTTTTTTTCTTCTTTTTTTATTTTGCTATTCTCCTCTCCGTTTATTTTGACTCTGATTTGTTTTTTCCCTTTTTGAATTTTTTACGCAAATTTTAAAGCAATTACTATCGCTTTTTGTATTTTCTCATGTATTTTTTTTTTTTTATTCCATTTTTTCGCAATTTTGACATATCTTGGGCTATATGTAATAATAATAAATTTTTTCCGCTTTTTTTATTTTTATTTTGCTGTTTTAAGTTTTTTCGCACGCTTTTCTATTTTCCCCCCTTTGTATTTCCTTTTTTTATTTTGTTTTTACATACTGTGACGCAATTTTTTATTTGCTTTTTATTTTTATTTTTTTTTGCTTACGTTTCGTTTATTTTGCCGCTTTTATCCCGCAATTTTGACGCAATGATTTTCCCCTGATTTTGAATTTTTATCGCAATGTTGACGCATTTTCTACTTTCCATTTTCATAATTTTTTTTGGTCGACAATTTTTTTTTTTTCCCATTTTGTATTTTTTTCGCCGTTTGACCCAAATTTTATTTTTTTTATTTCGCTTATTATTTCGGTTTATTACCTTTTTTTACGCATTTTTGACGCAATTTTTTTTGCTTTCCCCATTTTTACCTTTTTATTTTCTTTTTTGCATTAATCTACTTCTTCTTCTTCTTCTTTCTTCGCTTATTTTTTTTACCTTACCTATTTTATTTTTTCGCATTCCCACTTTTCCTATCCCCTTCCACTTATTTACTATTAAAATTTCAACAATTTAATATTAAAAATTTACACCAAATTTTCAATTAAAATTACACACATTTACATAAAAACATTCCCCCATTTACAATATTAAATAATTTCATACATTTTAAAGACAATTTTTTAGCCATTTATGAACAACCAAAAATGTACAGTACTTTACAATCAGGGTTGGCCTTTTTCATATGGGGCCCTAAGGGGGAGTTTCCCTTTCCAAAAGGGAAAACGCGCGGCCGGGGCTCGAAACCCCGAACCGGATTTTTGCAACCAATCGTGCTCAACCCCTCACCACCGCGCCCCCATTGCAACCCTTTCAGAAAATCCTAAATGTTTTCCAAGTCCCTTCCCCGCACTCCATTTTATTTTCATCATTATTGACTTTTATTTTATTTTTATTTTTATTATTACTATTATTATTTTCCATTACATTTTTATTACATTATTTTTTTCTTTTGTTAACCCCATCATTCTTATTATTATGTTATAATTTTTTTTTTTACCTTTTCTTATTTCAGTATTTTCAAAAATTTTTTTCATAAATTTTCATTAGTATTTTAAATTATTTTTAATTACTATGATTTCTTTTATAAAAAATTATTACTTTTGTATTACTTTATTTCACTTTCAATTTTTTTTACTTTTCATTACTCCTTTTTTTTATTATCATTATCTAATTAAGTATAACTTCAGATCATTCTACTAAAATCTTATTTTTTTACTTTTTCTATCATTTCCAATTTTTTTTACTGTTTATTTTGTTTTTGTATTATTATTCATTTACCTCATTTTATTATTTTTCCATACTTATTCATTCTTATTATCGGGGATTAATTTCATAAAAACAAAAAATAAAACGGCAAAACTTTTTTCCGCGGCTGTTTTTTTATAAAAAGGAAAACCAGCGAAACAAAAAAGAAAAAAAAAAAATGCAAAAAATAAAACTAAAGAAAAAAAGAAAATAAAGGGGAAAACTGTTTTCCCCCCCGTTTTTTTCTCTAAAAATAGAAAACCAGCGAAGTCGAAAGAGAAAAAGAAAAAACGAAATAAAAAATAAAGAAAATAAGTGGGAAAACTGTTTTTTTCCCCGGGGTGTTTTTTTTTTTGAAATAGAAAAAAAACCCAGTCAAAAAAGAAAAAATATTGCGAAAATAAAAAGGTTAAAAAAAACAAAAATAAAGATAATAAAAAATAAAATTTAAAAATAAAATAATAAAATAAAATAATAAAAAATATAAAAAATAATAAATAATAATAAATTAAAAAAGATAATAAAAGAAAATGAAAATAAATATTTAAATTAAAAGATAATGATAAAATAATAAAAAATAGAAAATCAAAATATTAATAAAATAAAAATAAAATTGTCATATATATAATAAAATGGGCGAGTGGGGGGGAAAAGGGGGTTGGCAACTTTTAAGGGATTCTGAAAGGGTTGCAATGGGGGCGCGGTGGTCGAGGGTTAGGCATGGGATTTGGGATTCTCGACAAACCCGGTTCGGGGTTTCGGTCCCGGCGGCGCTTGTTTTGGCAAGGAATTTCCCCTTTGATGGCCCAATTAAAAGGGCCCAAATTCTCTGTTTCTGTAAATGTACTGTACATAATAATTGTTCATATTAAATAAATAATAACGGTATGCTCTTTTTGACACCGGGGGACCTCTCCACCACCTTCGCACAAAACCGATTTTACTTTTTTCCCTTTCCATATACCCGACAGCCCGCAAAATTTTTGTATTGTCGCCAGTCTTGTTTTTGGGTTTGCCTCTTCCCTGTTTCCTAACCATCCCTGTCGGGAAGTTTTTCCAATCTTTTACTTTTTTACATCCCAAAAAACTTAATTTCCCTCTTGTTAAAGTTTCCAAATGGGTCCCAAAATTTATTTTTTCTCAGCTTCATCACGTCTTCTTTTGCCCCTTAATACGCATATCGCTGTACACCACATTTCAAAACTTTTGATCTTTTCTTGTCATTATTTCCACCCAAACTCAAAACCAAGATGAAATTTGGGGAAAACAATATTCAATAACCTATTTTGTCCTAAGGTAATGTTTCGGTCTTCCAAGTTTTGAGAGAAATTGTGGCGTTTTTGGAAATGGTAATTTTTTCTTTTTATCCCGGGAAATCATCTAGTATTTTTAAACGCTCCAAGAAAATGACTCTTTCACTTTTTCCAAAAATCATTCCTTGTTTTGTTACATGTTCACTTTTGTTCTTTTCCCGGTTATTTTTGCCTTCTGTCTTATTTTTCTTGGCTTAAGAAATAACCAGCCTTTTCGCTTGCTTCTCTAATTTTACTAGTAGTGTTTAGTTCAGTGTACTGCGGCAATCAAAATCATCATCGGCGTCCTCAGTTTTTTAATATTTTGATCCCCACATCCCCATTCCTTAAAAATTTCAAAGGCACCTTCAAATTTTTCAGATATAATTAAGAGGGCGGAACAAAATGAAACCTGTGTACTCCTTGTTTGACTTCGAACCCCTTCTTTTCCCAAAAGGGGGTTCTTACGCTGCTTGTTGTTGGTTATACAAGGCTTTTTTTAAATTGGAATGTGTTTTGGGAAAATTTCAAGTACATTTTATTCCAAGAATCGTATCAACTATCAAATTTCACAAAATCGTAAAACACTATGGTCTTTTGGGTTTTCTCGTTTTCTCATGATCAATTTAATTTTGATCTGGTTTCGGGTCCCTTTTCCGGCGAAACTCTTGTTCTCTGCATTTCCCTCCCCACTTCAATTTCTTTCTTTCACAAAAATTTTTCAAAAAAATTTTTGCTGCTTGACTTATTAGGAAATTTGTCCTATTTTTTGCTTTTGGAGGCGCCCCTTTTTTAGGTATGGGATTAAAAATGTTTTTTACCCAGTCTTCTGCCTTTTTTCTTTCATCCATATTTTTGACGATTTGTAGAATATTCAAACTTTGCCGCATTTTTAATTAGTTCTGCTGTTATTTCATCTTTTCCCGGGGGCTCTTGTTATTCTTTGCTTTTTTTTAAGGGCTTTTAAAACTTCGTCCAGCGGGGCGGTGGTTCATCCTCGCTGTCTTGATCAAATTTAAATTTTGTTTTGATTTTTATTCTTTTTGTATAATTAAAAATATTTTTTTCTCTATCTTTGCTTCTTTTCCATCACTAAAAAAAAGTCCATCTTCATTTTGATAGTGCCATTGTAGGTTTAATTTGTGTGATGTTTTTACTCCTTGTAGAGTTCTTTTGTTGTCTTTATTGATAAACGTTTTCAAATCTCTGGCAAAAGTTCTTTAAAAAATTTTTTCCTTCTTGTCGCAAAAATCTTTGATTTTTGTATTTTGTTTTTTTAAATTACTTTTTTTAAAAATTGGGGGGGTCCTTTTTATTTTAGGGACTTCTTTTTTCTTTCACTTGGTTTTTTTTGATTCCAGGGGGGAAATTTTTCTTTTTCTTTTTGGCGATAGTTTCTTCCTGCTCAGCAAGAGTTCTTTTTCCCTTTTTCCCACAACTCTTTTTTGTTTATATCCCCAATTTATTGAGTATTCAAAATTTTTTTGACATGCAATTTTATAATTTTTATCAAGGTTTTTTTTATCGCTTTAAAGGGGGTGTTGGGCGCTCCCCTTTTTAGTCTTATTTTAAACGATGTTAAGTTGGGTCCTGTTGCAGTCGGCACCAGGGCTGTTTTTGGAATTTTTTATCACTCTTCTTTTTGGGTTTAACAATGTAGTCAATTTTGGTTTCGTGTTTTTTTGTCTGGTAAACCACGGTACAATGTCTTGGGTGTGTTGGAACAAGGGATTGGGTTACTAAATTATTTACTACAAATTAATAAAACTTTCCTCTTTCAATATCTCCAAGGCCGAATTTTCCCCAAGGGGCATTTTTTTTTATTTTTTTTCCCACTTTTGGGGTTTAGTCTCCCCTGTTTTTTTTTACATCTCTGTTAGGGGTTTTGTCTAAGTTCTTGAGGAGTTAAAAAAAATTCCCTTTCTCACTTGCAATATTGGTTTTTTTCTAATTGTATGATACATATTTGAGGGTTTTTCGGGATTTGCTTTTAAAATCGATCATTTTTTTGGGGTTACCCCTTGGCATTTGGGGGTTTTTTTTTGTGAGAATATAGCAACTCCGGCTAAATTTTCCCCTTTTTCTTTCCGAAAAGAACCTCTTTTTTTCTTTATTTTGAAAACCCCCTTCTTTTCCCAAATTTGGTCTCACTGATTCCCATATTTAAGTTGTACTATCCATTTGTTCCCAAAAGATGTAATTTACCCATCTCTTTCATTTTCCCTTCTTCCACGTTCCCTTTTTTAAAGTGTTTTTAATTGGGCCTTTTTTCTTTACTTTTTTGTTTCCAGAGCCGTTTAACATTTTAGCCTGTTTTCCCCCTAAAAAAACGCCCCCTTTAACCCCCCCGGCGATGTGTATGAATTATCGTTTTTTTTTTAAAACATTTGTAAGGTTTGTCAGGAGAAAAAAAGTTTTTGGAATCCCCCCGGCTCCTTTTTAATCGCTCTCCAAAATAATTAGGAGGAAAAATCTCTGCCGCTTTTAAAACATTTTTCCCGTAAAAAAGCCAACAATTTTTGGTGAACCCCAAAACAGAGAATGAAAGGGGTTTTCACCAGATATCCCTGCCCTGCTGCCCACAGTTTCCCGCAACCCGGGGTATTGGGGCAATAGGGGGGTATCCTTGTTCAAGGGGGCCCTAGGGTGCATTTATTTTCTTTCCCCGGGCAAAAGTTCATATTATGTGTATATAAATATGTCTCTATAAATCTATGAATATTTTCCTTAAAAGTTAAATTGTGTGTATGTTATATTTAAAAAGTTAATGCGTAAAAAGGAAAAGGTAAGGTACGAAATAAGCGAAGCAAGAAGAAAAAGAAAGAAGAAAGGGAAAATCAAGAAACAATAATAACGTAAAAATTTGGAAAAAGCAAAATATTCGTCAAACTGGAATAATAATAAACTATGAATAAACGATAAAAATTAACGAATAAAAAGAAATAAAAATTTCGTCGAAATGCGATAAAAAAAAAAATAGAAAATAAAGAAAAAAGGGTATAAAAAAAAGCGTCAAAAATTGATAAAAAATTTGAAAAAGGGGAAAATCATTGGTCAAAATTGCAAATTGAAGGGAAAAAACCGAAAAATAAATGAATAAAAAGAAAGTAAAAATTTCGTCAACGTGCAATAAAAATACAAAAAGGGAAAAAAAGAAAGAAAAAAAAGCGGCACCAAACAAAAGAAAAAAAAAGGATTGCGAAAGAAAAGCTCAAAATTTCGATAAAAATTTTGAAAAAGCAAAAAAATTGCGCAAAAAGCGGGAGAATAAGGGGCGAAATAAAAAAACGATAAGCTAAATAATAAATAGTAAAAATAAGCGAAAGTAAAATTGGCGTCACACTCATAAAAAACGAAAAAACGAAAAAGGAAAAAACGAATCAGAAATAAAAACGTGCGAAATAACATTAAAAAAGCAAAATAGAAATAGAAAAATAGAAATTAGAAAAAAGAAATGAGTAAAAGCGAAAAAAAAAATTTATTATATTTCTATAAAAAATATCAAAAATGCATAAAAACAAAAAGAAAAAAAAAATTTCATGGAAAATACAAAAACGATAGTTTGCGTAAAAATTCGATAATATTTTATTTTTAATTATTTAATAATTTATTTTTTTTTGATAATTATTTCGCATATTTTTTTCTCTTTTTGCTTCGTGGTTTCTATCTTTTTTCGCAGTTTTTTTGCTTTTTCTTTTTTTCTCTTCTGTTTCGAAAATTTTGACGCAGTTCTTACTTTTCTATTTTGCTGTTTTTCTGTTTATTTTCACACCTTATTTTTTTTCTATTTTGAATTATTATCGCAATTTTTAAAAGCAAACACGCTTTTTTTTTCTCTTATTTTTTGATTCTTTTTACCGAATTTGACGTATTTTTTACTTTCGTTTTCGATTTTTTTATTTTTCATTGTTTTAATTCGGTAATTTCGCACCTTTTTTTTTTCGCATTTCTATTTTCGATTTTGTAATTTTATTATGTTGACGCAATTTTTTTCTTTTGTTATTATTATTATTATTTATTTATTATTATTTTGCAGTTATTTTACCTTTATTTATTATTTTTTTTTTTACCTTTTTATTTACTATTTTTATTTCGCTTTTTTCAAATTTTTTCGAAATTTTGACGCATTTTCTTCTTTAGCTTTTTTTTCTTTTCTTTTTGGCTTTTTTTATTTTCTTTATTACGGTTTTTTCGCACGTTTATATTTTTTCTTTTCGAATTATCCGAAATTTTTGAGCAATTTATCCTTTTTCATTTTTTATTTGCAATTCTGTCGCATTTCGTTTTTTCTATTTTCTTTTTCCCGATTTTTTTTTTTGTTCTTGCATTTTTCCTCTTTTTCTTCTTTTTCTGCTTTCCTTATTTCTTTCCCTTACCTTTCATTTTACGCTTAACACTATTTTATATCACATTACACCATTTTTACATATTACCGTATATTCATTGCATTTCATAGACATTTTATAACCATATATATGACAATTTAAATGATGTCATGTACTTTACCGAAACAGAGATATGGCCATTTACATTTGGGGGACCAAGGGGAAGTTCGCCCAAAGGACAACGCCCGGCCGGGGCTCGAACCCCCGAACCGGATTTGCGACAATCCAAGTCCCATGCTCTACCGCCGACCACCGGCCCCCCTTGCCCCTTTCAGAATCCTTAAAAGTTGCCATCCCCTTCCCCCCACTGCCTTTATCATTTTTCATCATTTTGCTTTTTCTTCTTATATTTCATTATTATTTTTTTCATTATTTTCATTTATTTTCTTTTCTATCAAAAAACAAGAAAGAAAAAAAAGCAACGTAAAAAAAGAAAGGGAATAGAAAAATACCTTAAAAAATGATAAAATTCCAAAAAAAAACAAATGATAAAAAAAGGGCCGGGAAAAAATACAAAGGATAAGAAAAAATAAAGAGAACGACAATCGGCAGACTGTTATTTTTTTATCTTATTTTTATCTTTTTTATTTCTATTTTATTTGTATTCATTTATTATTATTTTTATTTTTTATTATTCGACTCGCCCTTTTTCTTTCTCGCAAATTTTCATTTTTTTGACATTTTGGTTTCGCTTTTCCTCTTCTTCGTTTTTTTTTTTGTTTTTTAAAACATGTTTATTTTCGTTTTAAAAAAAACAGTTTTGCCGTTATTTTCTTTTTGTTTTTTTTTTTCGCAATTTTTTTTTTCTCTTTTCGACTTCGCTGGGTTTTCTTTTTTCCCCCAAAAA
>NW_023647274.1:0-5000 GCF_015228065.2 Penaeus monodon
TTTAAAATTTTTCCCCTCTTTTTTAAAAAATTTTATAAAAATTTTCTATTCTTTTTTATAAGCCCCCTTTATTAAAAATTTTTTATTTTCCCTTTATTTCCCTTTTTATCTATCTCCCCCTTTTTTTCTTTTTTTTTTTTTTTTTTTTTTTTTTTTTTTTATTTTTATTTTTTAAAAATTTTTATTTTTTTTTTTTTTTTTTTTTTTCTTTATTTTTTTTTTTTTTCTTTTATTATATTATTTATTTTTATTTTATTATTCTTTTTTTTTTTATTTTTGTTTATTTATGTGTGTGGGTGTGATAATTTGTTTTGTTGTGTGTGTGGTGTGTGTGAGGGGCATTTTCCCGTGTACTATGGGAGAAAAACCCCCCCCTGCCAAATTTTTAAAAAAAACAACTTTTCCCAAAAAACCTTTTATTTTAGACCCCGAAGATGGAATCCAGGTGGGTTTCAAACGTAGTCTCTTTTCAAAAAACAAGTATTTTTCACTGTGGGTTTTTTCTACCAAAATTATGCATATATTAATTAATATGGGTGTGTGTGTGTGTGTGTGGTGTGTGGTGTGGTGTGTGGTGTTTGCGTGGTGTGTGTGTGTGTGTGTGTATTTTTGTTTTTTGTATGTATGTATGTTTTATGTAGATGTATGTAGTAGTATGGAGTATGGAATTTACAATAAATATTTAATCTTTTTTATATATATTTATATTTTTATATTTTAATTGTCTATAAAATATATTATCTTATTTAATTATTTATATCCTTAATCCTTTTTGGTGTGTGTGTGTATCTCTGTATTATACATACCTACATATATAAAATATATATATATTATATATTATATTATATATATATATATAAAATTAATATATATATATATATATATATTTGTGTGTGTGTTGTGTGTGTATCTCTGTATAATATACCTACACATCCAATTTAATATATATATATATATAAATATATATATATATATAATAGCTATATATATTATATATATATATAATACATCGTAATCTTATCTATATATATCGACATATGATATATAATGTGTGTGTGTGTGTGTGTGGTGTGTGTGTGTGTGTGTGTGTGTGTGTGTGTGTGTGGTGTGTGTGTGTGTGGTGTGTGTGTCTGTTCTGTGTGTGTACATACACATACATGATATATATATATATATCCTATATTTATATATTTATATATATATATATATATATATATAAGAGAGAGAGACTAGAATATAAGAGAGATAGAGATAGATATATATATATAAACAATATATACATATATCCATATCTGGTATATATTCATACATACAATCTATAATACAATTATACTATATACATATATATATACATATATGTATATATATGGCATATATATAATCCATATAATATAGTATATATTATAAATATATATATATATAATGTATATGTATCTATTATGTATATATATATATATATATATATATAAATATATATATATATCTAGATAATATATTATATTACTTGTCTATATATGTCTATACTTACTCAGATATATCTATCTCTAATATCTATATATCTGTGTATTATATATATACTCTATCTTATAATATTCTCATGTATGATATATCTTGATATATTCTATCTATAATTTCTATCTAATGTATATATCTATTTATATCATATCTGCTGTTCTCGAGTATCATGTATATAATCTCTATATAGTAGCTGTATATTATTATATATATATATATATATATATATATATATATATATATATATATCTATCTTATGTAGATATATATGTGTATATTCTATCTGTATATATTATATGTATAATATATACATATATATTACATATATATATACATATATATATATACAGTGCACTGTGGGTTTTTCTACCATATATATATGCATATATATAATGTGTGTATGTATTGGTTTCTGTATGTGTGTATGTATGTGTGTAGCATGTATGGATGTATGTATGTTGTATGTAGGTATGTATGTATGTAATAGATCTGTATGTATGTAATATATCTATATTAGTGTCAGATAATATATATATACAATATATATATATATATATATATATCTGTGTGTGTGTGGTGTTTTACATACTATATATATACCTATATGTATATATATACATATATATACATATATATACATATATGTAGCATATATATTAATACATACATTCATATATACATATATATATGTAATAGATCCATAATGTATATATATGCATATAGATAACATATACTTATATAAATATATTATATATACAATGTTGTATTATACATTATGTAATTATATGCATATATATATTTATACATCTATCTGTATATATATATATATGTATAATATATATGTATATATATATGTATATATATATGTATTATAATACATATTTATATATATATACATATATATCGCATACATATACATATGTAATATATTTAGGTATATATATAATATTATTATATATATATATCTATTAATAATATAGATATAATAATGTGTGTATATATAAAGTAGATATGTATATATATATATATACATATAGATATGATATACATATATATATATATATATATATCTATATATATATATATATATACATATAATATATACATAATCTATATATGTGTATTATATATATGTATCTTAATATCTATATCTATATATATATATATATTATCACTATATAGATCTATCTATCGTTCTATACCTATCTATATATCTATAATATTAATATATAATATATATATAATATATCATATTTACATATATATATTATCTCTATATATCATAAATCTCTACTATATATATGCATATATTCACCTATATATCATCTATCTATATACTATCTATTATAGATCTTACCTATATCTCTCTATAGATATCTGTATATCGATATATTATATATCATCTCTATATCTCTTCTGTGTGTAGTGTATCTCGTGGTAATAATACATACCCATACATACATATATATATAATATCTAATCTATATATCTATTATATATCTATATATATAATCTATATATGTTGTGGTGGTGTGTGTGTGTGTGTGTGTTGTGTCTGTGGTGTGTGTGTGTGTATATCTCTGTATAATATACATACACATCCATATATATATATATCTATATATATATATATATATTATATATATATTATATTATATAGATGAGATAGATAGATAGATAGATAATAGATAGATTATAGATTATATATACATATATATACATATATTAGTATACTATATTATAATATATATATACATATATCTACATATATAATACATATATATATACTCTGTTTATGTAGATATATATCTATGTATATTATTATATGTATATATTATATGTATATATATATATATGTCTAATATAATATATGTAATATATATGTAATATATATATATATGTAATTATATATGTATATATCTAGCTAAAATATTTTTCAAAAAAAAAAATTTTTGTTAATATCTCTATTTATATATATATATTAATATAATAGGTATATATATGTTATATATATACATATATTATACAGTATATATTGCATATATATACATATATATATATATGCATTAGATACATATATATACATGATATATATTACATATTATATATACAGTTCACTGTGGGTTTTTTTCTCTACCCCTTATATATGCATATATATAATGTGTTTATGTATGTAGTATGTATGTATGTATGTATTAATGTATTTATGTATGTATGTATGTATGTAGGTATATATCTATATATATGTACTATAATATATATATATCTATATATATCGTATATATACATATATATATGTGTGTGGGTTTGTGTGTGTATACTACATTATATATATCGATATATATATATATATATATATATATATATATATATATACATTATATATACATACATTTATACATACATAATATAGATACATATATATTACTATATGTAATATAGAGGCATATATATACATACATATATATATTATATATAAATATATATATATATATATGATTGTGTTATATATATAATATATGTGTAAGATAATATCTATATATATTATAGTATATATGTCTATCTGTCTATATATATACATACAATAGATATATATCATATATAACAATCCTATCATATATATATATATCTAGTCTCTATATATACTATTCTAAATTATATATATATGATATATATATTTTGTATTATCTACTATATATGTAATTATATAATGTATATGTATATATATATGTATATATCTATATATATTATTGTCTCTATATATGTATATATAATGTATATGTATTATATATTATATGTATAAGTAATGTATATATATATTGATATATATATTGTATATATATACATATAATATCTACATATATATATATATACTATAATATATATATTATTAATATTTTGCATATATAATATTCTCATATAACTATATATATCTATCATTATCTATATATAATATATATCTATATATATATATGTGTCTATATATAGTATCTCTAGTCATCTCTATACTCTATATATATATCTATCTCTACATATCTATATATATATCTCTTATATATCATCTATTCTAATAATTAGATATATATATATGCTATATATGTGTGTGTATAATTAATATATATATATAGTATATATTATAACTATATATATATATATATATATATATAATTATAATGCATATTATGCATATGCATATATATATATTATAAATTAATATAGATGCATATATATATATAAGATATATATATATTATATATAGAATATATATATATGGCATCTATATACATATATATATACATATATATATATACATATATATGTACATATATATATATAGGTATATATGATATCATATGTATATATATATATACATATATATAGTACATATATATAATATACATTATAACATATATATAATATATATATGATATATATATATGCTAATTTATATTCTACTCTATCTT
Organism: Penaeus monodon; assembly: GCF_015228065.2. Taxonomy (NCBI): domain Eukaryota; kingdom Metazoa; phylum Arthropoda; class Malacostraca; order Decapoda; family Penaeidae; genus Penaeus; species Penaeus monodon. The sequence continues at coordinate 4,980 of NW_023647274.1, forward strand.
AATATATAATACCGTATCTAT
>NW_023647275.1:0-2500 GCF_015228065.2 Penaeus monodon
TGTAATACAAACATGCAAATGAAGAACTTTGATAATTGCCTCCAAAACCACGCATCTCATTTGGAGAACATGGGTTCAGTGACTTTGCTAATAACACCAAAGTATCGGACATGTCGCAAGAACCTAATGCTGTGACTTTTCAGAGCTTGAGTGATGTGTTTGCAATGAAGGGAAAATGTTCATCTGGCAGTAATTTTCCAATCTTAGCAAGTCAACTGTCTTCAGCTGCAAATGGTAGAGAAAGTCATAATCCTACATTACATGATGAACATAGTACCCCATCAGAGAACAGCTTTGATATTTCTGAATCCAGTAAAAGGTTTCTAGACTTGGAAGAGCAAACTTGGAATCCAAAGTCTGTATTAAACATTCGTTATATATCATCAAAAGACGAGCCTTTAATGCCAAACACGATATGCATTACATCTCCAACAGAAGTAGAATCCAGCAGTGCATTAATAAGGGAAGTTAGATCAAAGAGTGGATCACCAACAGACGTTAGATCAAGGAGTGCATTGCGAACAGAAATTAGATCCAGGAGTGCATCTCCAACAGAAGTTGGATCCAGGAGTGCATCACCAACAGAAGTTAGATCAAGGAGCGCATCACCAACAGAAGTTAGATCCATGATTGCATCACCAACAGAAGTTAGATCCAGGACTGCATCACCAACAGAAGTTAGATCCAGGAGTGCATCACCAACAGAAGTTAGATCCAGGAGTGCATCACCAACAGAAGTTAGATCCAGGAGCGCATCACCAACAGAAGTTAGATCCAGGAGCGCATCACCAACAGAAGTTAGATCAAGGATTGCATCACCAACAGAAGTTAGATCCAGGAGTGCATCACCAACAGAAGTTAGATCCAGGAGTGCATCACCAACAGAAGTTAGATCCAGGAGTGCATCACCAACAGAAGTTAGATCCAGGAGCGCATCACCAACAGAAGTTAGATCCAGGAGCGCATCACCAACAGAAGTTAGATCCAGGAGTGCATCACCAACAGAAGTTAGATCCAGAAGCACATCACCAACAGAAGTTAGATCCAGGAGTGCATCACCAACAGAAGTTAGATCCAGGAGTGCATCACCAACAGAAGTTAGATCCAGGAGCACATCACCAACAGAAGTTAGATCAAGGAGCGCATCACCAACAGAAGTTAGATTAAGGAGTGCATCACCTTCAGTTTTCACTATGTTCAGATACTCCCTCGCACCTCACATCCTATCCTTATTTAGGAAACATAACAAGTCACATAACAAGTCACCCTGAACTCAAATGGGGAAAAGACTATGGATGCTGGGAAATGTCAAGATCTCAAAATGATAACCCAGAAAATCCTTCTTCAGATGATACAGGTTCGGAATATTTTGATCCTCTACCAAGCAGGAAGAGATTAAGAACAACCGCTTCACCTGTAGATGAGCCTGATGTGAAAATATCTAAAATGAATTGCCATCCAGTGAACCGTCTCCTTCGAACCAGGTGTTAAAAAGACACCAAAGTGCATCTTCGGACAGGGTGGACCCTGAGTTTGGGGATGAAACGCAGAAGGTTTATTCATCGGTAACAGCTCCAGGGAATTCAAGTGGTTTGGGGCAAAGGAAAACTGCGGCCAGTGTAATCCTTTGATTGCAACTCTTGCTGCAATAATGGAAAAATACAAAATGGACGCAATGTACAACATAAGGGCCTCTCAAATCCTGTCAGAAATCAAAGAAATTACCTCATTGTACAATCATCACAAGGTCGATAGCAAGGCTTATATCAAAGAGATCTGCAAATCATAATTACATCCATGTTTTCTCAGAAAAAAGTAAGTAATATGTAGATTTATTACATGACGTTGATGCAAAAATCTTTTATCAAAAGCATATTAATTTTTGACCTTCCATATAGCCCCTACAAGGTGTGATAGTTGAATTGGAGCTTCGGTCAAATTAGCTATTCATTTACGTTAATCCAAAAGTAAATGTAATATGTCTGACGGCTATTGCTACTTAAAGATTTGCTACTTAAATGATTTATCTGATTACATTGGCGAAGCAAAGCAAAAGAATAACTACAGTTTTTTCATCATCACAGATGGAAGTATTCAAAGCTGCAGCGGACGGAGATCTGAAGAAGGTTCAGAAAATGATCCGAGACACAGGACCTGCCCTCAGAGAAGATCAGACCGGCTTTACACTCCTTCACGCCGCTTCTGCCAATAGCCAACCGGACGTCGTATTATTTCTCTTGAGAGCTGATCGACCCAAATATAACCAATAACCAGGGCCAGACTCCTGCCACACGTGCTGCCATCAGAGGTCATACTCAAGTGCTGAGGATTTTGTTATCCGACGAAGAAATAAACCATGAAAAGAAGGATAACTTCAGAATGACGTATAAAGACTTGGTAATTATCAAATTGCTGTGTAATACGCAAAGCATAAACGTCTGTGAGATATTGTAAATTGGAGACATAATGTGCAACATTTCTTTTCTCTTCAATAATTATT
>NW_023647277.1:0-7296 GCF_015228065.2 Penaeus monodon
CTTTTTTTAAAAAAAAAAAAATTTTCCCCCAAAAAAGGGGGGGGGGGAGGAAAAAAAAAATACACAAATAAACTTTGGAAGAAGTCTCATACCCACAGGGGGTGATGGTGACTATATTCAGGTAGCTTTGCGCAGGGGGCAGATCGAAACCAATGGGGTTTAACCGAGGTGGATTTTTGCTAGTTGAAAATTTTTCCCCAAACCCCGCCGGACGTCGTGAAAAACCGAGGGTATGCAATTTTGAAGCCCTCCAGGGCTGCAGAATACAAAAATATATGCAAAACAATAGTGGTGGAGGATTGTGTTCAATGCTCATTTAGGAAATTGCAATTAATTAATCAGAAAAAAAGGTGTGTTTGATATACAGATATATTAGGAGATTGCATGTAATTAATCAGAAAAAAAGGTTGTTTGATATATAGGCATGGAAGATTGTGTTGAAAGCTGTTTTAGATGTCATAAGGCACAATCCAGTGACATTGGTCGGTAAAAGGCATGTTCTGTGCTTCTCACGTCTTCCAGCGTAGAGTCTGCAGCTTGATTCTTTATGGATATATTCTGTGTTAGAAAAAAAAATCTCATATCTATAAATTATTCATAATGCGTACAGTGTAGTATTACACAATTGTTCATCCTGTATGGCTTTTGATACAATTACCCATTTTTTTCCTTTGTAATTTCTCTTAGGTAATTTAAAATAATTATTCAACTTCATAATTCTTGAAGAAACGCCGATAATTTTACAAAATAATCTTACAACCTCAACTGGTTTATCAACTCTCTTTAATTTCATTGATGATATAATAAATGCATAATTTTCCCACAACTAGCTGTCTCCTTGTAGTCTGAGATTCCTTTCATAATAGCCCAAAAACTGAGGGAGCATCTTATGGCCCCTATATATATGGCTTGCACACGTATATCATCATCATCATCATCATCATTAATTGAATACTCTATTTTCTTTCCCAATTAGGTGTATTTCAACCAAAATCTTGACATATCCTTAGTGACTCATACATTCATACCTATAATGCACACTACAAATCTGTCACCATTTACATAACTTTCCAGCTCTGTAACATTCAAATAAATTAATATTTAGTCTAATAGCTCTATATAGTCCGATGACAGTTTCACGGCTGCCCAAACATGAGCATACCGTTATATATTATATATATATATATATATATATATATATAATATATATATATATATATATATATATATATATATATATATATATATAGTGTGTTTGTGTGTATTTATGTGTGTGCGTGTTTGTATATGTATGTGTATGTATTTATAATCCATTTATTTCTTTATTTATGAAAACCTTTGGCAGGAATCCTTAATTTAGAAGGGCCCTAGGCTGCAGTCTACACTAACCAATAGGATTAGCCGACACTGCACCCATAACGTCTATCAGGCGCGAGAAGTTGCAATTGTCTCCTGGAGGTTACCGCTGTAGCTGGGCACCACGGCGGTAATGACTAGGTTCTGCTGAGTCAGAATCAGCTGACACATGTAAGCAAGTCGGCATAGTCGACACAGGCCGGGCTCCCCTCATGGCATAGCCCGGGCGAGGCTAAGGTTCACATATCGGATTTATCCTTAAAGCGGATTTTTATAGGTAAATTTCAGTAACGCATAGGGTGTTCTTGTTTATAGAGCGAAAATCTAAACACAATATGAAAACAAATGCTTAATGTGTCCCTGCTTTAATGGGCCCCAGTGCGTCAACTTAATCAGTCTTAGGGATACTGCGGCACTGACTTTCGACTACTTTACAAATTTATAGGTAAGACTGCAGAAGAATCAGCCCATGTGTTAATTACCCAGTTTCAAATTGTGCAGCGAGGGTAAAGAGAGAGACATTTAAAAAATCGACTGAATCATAAGGCTTGAATGCAAAGTGTGGAGCAAATGTTGTTCCGTTTTCTTCTTCTTCTTCTCCTCCTCCAAAGGAAGTTTAGAAAATCCATGTGTGTGTGAGAGTGAGAGTGAGTGAGGTGAGTGAGTGAGTGAGTGAGTGAGTGAGTGAGTGAGTGAGTGAGTGAGTGAGTGAGTGAGTGTGTGTGTGTGTGTGTGTGTGTGTGTGTGTGTGTGTGTGTGTGTGTATGTATGTTTGAAGGAGTTCTTTTATGCCTTCCAAAATATGCAAGCTTTTAATGGTAAAGTTTAACAGTAAACGAAACATGTTTACTCTTCAAGCCAAAAAGTTATGCAGGTAGAATCAAGGTCCAGATAAGAAGGTATTAGGCTTTGGATAGAATATTATTTGACGCGATTATGAACATACATATATGTTTATGCATGTGAGTTGGCATTGATTTATTATCATGAAATACATTTTTGGTATTGCGAAACTGTGTATTTGATTTTCATGATCTTCCCTTTCCCAAAATACCTCTGCGTTACATTTATCTTTAACTAATTTAACATGTGTTTTGACGAGCCCAAATATTCAAGCTTTTGTAATCTATGCCTGTTTGTCACGAGCTAAGGACGATTGATATATTTAAAGTTAAATAACAGTTATTTTAATGTCATTTCATATGATATAAGTATCCTTAATTTGCCGAAGTATAATGTTTTACGTAGAAAGTATTCAAGGTTGTAACAGTATTTATTATGGAATGGAATGACTCGTAACATCAGTATCAGCCCATATGACATCACAAGCATGCTGTTAAAGATTTAATATTTTGTACAGCGACTGTACTGAATAACAGGGAGCAGACATTATTTATTCTATAATTACTAATAAGGTCGTGCTGATGTCACTCAAATCAGAGACCTTCAAAATAGTTTTGAAATACTAGTAGGCTGTTTCATACCATTTTCACTTCGTGGTATTGTTCTTTGCAGACAAAGAATTTCATCCATTGCTGACACTTAAGATACACTACTGCAAGTCATCTTATGTCAAATATTTTTCGTCTGAACAAAAAAAAAAAGCTTGTAAAATGTAGAAAGTAAAAGAAATTTGGTCTCGTGTGATAGCTCCTTTAGCACTGCAAAACGGCAGAACTGCTGAAAAAAACAGCCTAATCTATACACTTTCATTTTTCCTTTTCTATCACGTCCTTGATCCATGTAACAGGTTGTTGATGATTGATAGACAGATTGATGATGACAATTGTCTGATAACTAACAGTTACTACACATCTCTCGATTGGATCTCCACCACCATAAGAAAAAATAAATTATTTTAAAAAATAAGTAAAAAAGAATTACAATACCAATAAAACTATATGTGTAGGGAGGACCAGAGTTATTTATTTATTTATTTTTATTACAAACCTGTCATTTTTTAAATCACATTCGCTCTGTCTTCTTTTCTTCTTTTTGTATCTCGTGTGTGTGTGTGTGTGTGTGTGTGTGTGTGTGTGTGTGTGTGTGTGTGTGTGTGTGTGTGTGTGTGTGGAGAGAGGAGAGAGAGAGAGAGAGAGAGAGAGAGACAGAGAGAGAGAGAGAGAGAGGAGAGAGAGATGAGAGAGAGGAGAGAGAGAGAGTGAGTACGCACGCACGTACACACAGTTTGTCTTGCTTTACAAGCTAATTTATGGTAGTTTTAAAGTCTGCAGAAACCTTTTTTCATCTTCATCCTGATCAGCAGCAGCATCACTATGTGCATTTCCCCAGCAGTATCACACATTTTCTTATTATTATATACATGAAAATGTTATAGAAGCTGCAAGGATCTTTTTCCATTATTGAAAAAACAGAAAAGGAATCTAGTAAAGATTGGCTTGATATAATGTGAATATTTTGATTATTATTTCATTTTCATTCCATTTTCTCCTTTCAGCATTACATTCCAGAACAGAGGAATTATACACCTGATCCACAGTAGTTAACTCTAGATTCCTGTACATTTACATATCAACATCACTTTTATTTTAGGTTTCAATATTTGGCGAATTCCATTTTCATCATTATGAACTAAATGGGTATTGCAAATCATGTTATCTAAAAATATACAGGACATCAATCTCTTGAGAAATGGTACAAAAAAATGAAGTCACTCTGATCAGTGACAATTTTTTTCACCTGTTATCTTGCTTGTTTACTTCAGGTGGCTTGTTATTTTCCTTTGTATCTGTGCTTCTTCCCCTCCCAACAATATAGGATGCAAATCAAAGACACTAGATTGTGATTATATGTGTTTACTGATCATTGCACAGGGTATGTTCTCTGCAAGGACTGGGATGACTGCCTTAGGTGCAGTGTCTATCCCTTGCAAAACAAAAAATTAATTTAATTATTTTCTATTCATACCTAATGTTACAATAAACAAAACAGTACTTAAGAATTAAAATGGATGAAAGTACACTTGATAATACTTTATATATAATATATAATATATATATATATATATATATATATATATATATATATATATATATATATATATATATATATATATATTATACATATATGTATACATATATATAATCGTATCTATATCTGTTAGTTAACTCATAAAATTAAAACCTTAAGAATTTAATGTACTAAAATATGATGCATTCAGTTTGTATGCTTTAAGGAACAGACTAACAATAAAAAAAATTAATAACAACAACATCCTTCAGTAACGCAAACTATTTCCTTCGCCGTAAAGAAACTGTTAACATACATGAGCCAAGGAGAAGACACCTCAGGGCACCAAAAAGTATATACACATTTGGCATATATATACAAGTGCAGGTCTACCTATTATATATATGTATAAAGGGAGTTATGGTGGTTACAGCATTTTGGTCTCATTTTTTTCTTTTTTCTTTCTTTATTGAGGGAATTTTTTTTCTTTATCATATTGCCCTTCGAATGGAATGGATTAATTTGGTACCAATCTTTGATGTATCCTTAAAAAAGAGATATTTAACAAGTTTTTACTAAGTGACACATGCCACTGTCTTGATCATTTTTCATAAGACTGAGACATAACAGAAATGATAATCATCATGATAATAAGAAAGCTTCAACACTATTTTATAACAACTATGTACAAGCCGCAGTAATACACCAATGCAGTTCAATTCATGTCATATCATGATTAAGATTTGACAGATGGAAAGAGCAAGAGAGAGGGAAGAAGGGGATAGAGTGAGAGAAAGAGAGGAAGAAAAGAAACATACTTTTCTGCACCCTTCTACTAAGTCTTCCCTCCTCCCCTGCTCCAACTCACTCCCCCCACCATATCCTCCCTCTTCTAGGCATCACCAGCCAAGGTGAGACACAGGGCTCACTACAAAAGCATTGAAATGGATGTGAATAGCAACAAAATCTTTGGAGATCTGTTGGTCAGGATTTTCCCTTTTCCATAAAAGCCCCTACTAGTCAAAGTATCTGCTGGTCTTTTCTTTTTCCCTTATTATGAGGCACGCAGATGTAACACACGAAGTGAATAAGAAAAATAATATATATATATGTATGTATATAATCACCTGTCTCAAAGTCTACCTAATAGCAAGCATATTGTCAACCTTTTGAGAGAGAAAAAAATCAGATTGAAGTCTTCTGTTTCAAAGCTTTCCCCTATACAAGGCAGTTCTGGCTGCAGTGCCTTCAATCAAACTTGACTAGATTGCCTCCACTTCACAAAATCTTTCATTATTGGATGGAACATGCAGTCCTCTGTGCTTAACTCACTTTGCAACAACCTTAAACACATGACTTTTAGTCTAATATTAAAAGAAATAAAAAGGAAAAGAAACAAGTTTCTTCTAAAAGAAACGTATAAAAAATAATAAAATCAGTAAAACACAGTTCACAAAACTACGCAACATCGTCTTTAAAATTATGGAAAGTGTGTTGGTCTTAGAAAAGATAGAAAGGAAGGATTAAAGTATAGGAAAATGGCATCACTAAGCATGTAGCATTATTAAAATTTGTGCTACCTGGTCTACTGTATACAATGGTGGGACTACTTTCTCTTGTAATGACTACAGCAATTACGTCTCTGTCTTTCCTACGGCTTTACTGATGGCTTTCGCAGTAAAGTCTCAGCTAGTTGAAATCAGGAAATAGTACTCACTATCAGCATAGAAAGAAAAAAAGTCCAACAGCATAAATATAATACCGATAATTTCATATACTTATGTGTGTCTGTATGTGTGTGTGTGTGTGAGCATTTCATGAAGCGCATATAATATTATATATATATATTATATATATATATATATATATATATAATATATAATATATATATATATATATATATATATATATATATATATATATTATAATATATACATAGCACACATTCCACATAATATATTATATATACACATACATGATACACACACACATGCACATACATACTTTCATTTTTACATATTCTATTGTATGAAAAAAATTCTCTTCTACCATTTCATCATTTAGCTTGCGGGATGCCAATAAAAAAGCAAATAACCTTCAGAAATCAGAGGACCAAAGATTAGTGGCACCTTCCTGTGCTCTCCGACAGTGACAAAGGCTACAGTTTCCTTTGTCTGATTGTAGAACCCATAACAAATGAACATTAATTACCAACAATGAATATTTCATTCCATTCCTACCTATAAATTCTTTTGAGATTTAAACAAATTTGCTAAAATGGGAAAACAATGTCTTCCTTGTCATGAACCATAAGAAGAAAAAAAGAAGAAAACCAAAGACATTTGTCTAAAATCTTCAAAATTTTAACAATAAAAGTCACGTCACTTATCGTAAAATAAACTCTCTCCATGTTACGAAAATTCTTTGGTACTCTCTTTCACCTCAAAAAGGAAGACAAGAGAAAATACGTTCCCTCTGCCTCCTCCTACAACAACCGAGATGACGTCCAAACCTTCCATAATTGTCGGGCTAAAATAAAAAATACAGAGACATGATAAAAAAATTACATATCACCATAGTCCATATCACACATGTTCCACATCTTTCTCCCGGATCGTGACTCGCAATCACCGAATCGTCGTTCAAACTGTAGGATTTTGTAGGGGGTTTTCCGTGATGCGAATATCCTTGACATGGTTGTGGAGCCATTAACTGAGTTTAGGATGCCTGTCTGGAGCCAATGCCGCGACTGTGGACCGCTGGAAGAGACACAAAGAGTCGAGTAAGGATTGGCAAAATGATATGCAAGAATAGTCTCTATGTAGCCTGATACAAGTGAATGTTTTTCTTTCTTCTTTTTATTACAATATGGAAAGATGAAGAATCCTGACTTGAGTGTATGAGCATACTTAAACAGCATCCATAAACAAAAATTTTCTATATGACTGCCTAGTTTTAAAAAAAAAAAAA
>NW_023647278.1:0-7296 GCF_015228065.2 Penaeus monodon
TTTGTGGGGTTTTGTGTTTGTGGTGTGTGTGGTGTGTGATGATCCCCGATCATCATAATGAAAAATACAATTAAAATATCATGCGTGACCACAGCGGCTCAAACATGAAACCCACCGTTAAAAAAAAAAAAAACATACATATTATGTATGTATATATTTTATTATACATATATGTAAAAATAACTACATACATCATATGTAATTTTATAATATATTAAATATATATTATATATATATTTAGATAAATTTTTTGTGTGTGGTGTGTGTGGTTTGTGGGTGTGTGTTTTGTGTTGTGGTGTGTGTGGTGTGTGAACCTTTTCATATTTAAAAGATGTATAAAAGTTGAATGAAAAATACATATATTTCTGACGAAAACACAATGAAAACCGTCAAAAACTCTCTTGATTGTGAAATTTCTTTCATTCATACATTATTATATATATATATTATATTAAATATTATTATATATATAATTATATTAATATATATATATATCACCACACACACAACCATTTGTATATTATATATACAAGTGTTGTGTTGGGGGTTTTTGGGGCATAATATATTATATTAATATTTTATAATAATATATATATAATATATAATATATATATAATTAATAATTTATGAATGAGAATGAATTCTTCACTACAAAAGATGTATTTTTACCGGGGTTTGATTTGTCTTCGTCAGAAATATTTATTTTTTCCCTTAAAACCTTTTTACTCTTTATATGAATTGGTTCACACAAAACACACAACCACACACACCACACCAAAACACACAAAACACACACACCCCACCCCCCCATATATAAATTTTAATATATATATATATATATTATTTAATAAAAATACATATGATGTATGTATGTATATATTTACATATATTATTATATAAATATATACAACATATATTTATGTATTTTTTTTTTTTTAACGGTATTCATTTTGGCCGCGTGGTCAAGCAGATACTTAATTTTATTTTTTATGTTATGATATCTTTGGGGTCATCACCAACCCCACACAACACCCCCCACCACACACAAAACAAAACACACACACCCCCACCACACCCACACAACATACCTATATATAAATATAATATATATATAATATATAATTTATATATCTTTTTATATTTATATAATTTTATATACATATATATCTGTATATAATATACACAAAATAGTATATTAAAATATTTATATATAAATTATATATATATATTATTATATTTCACCTCTAATGTAGTAAAAAATTAAAATATATTTTATTATTTTATTTTATGCATAAAACCCTATATAAAATTATATATAAAATATATAAATATTATAAATAAAAATATATAAAATTTTAAATTTTACAATATTTATATATATAAATATATATATATATATATATATATAAAATATATTTTATGATGTATTTACAATATATAAAAATATAATAATAATTTTATTAAATTTTATATTATATATACACACCACATATATATGTATAAAATATATATTTTAATATTTTTAAAATATAAAATATAATATATATATATTTAAATATATAATATAAAAATATTAAAATATAAATGTTTTATATAGTAGGTTTTTTTATTTTATACATACACACAAAAACACACAGACCCACACAAAACACACACACACACCACCCCATATTTTAAAATATATATAAAATATAATATTTTTATATATTATATATATATATAATATATTATACCCTATATATTTATAAAATTTTACATTAAACCCACGCATTATATATAATATATATAAAATTTATATATATATTATAATAATAATATTAATATATATATTATGGTATTTTGTATATATATAACAACATATACAATATATATTTATATATTTATATTTATAAATTATTATTAAAATAAATAAAATATATAAAATATAGGGTTTTAAAGTAAATGTTGTATAATATACCAGTATACATATATTATATATTTTAAAATTATATTTTATATATTTTATATATATTATTATATATAATAAATTTTAACATGTAAAATTCACACACCACACAGGACACAACCCCACCACAACCACACCCCAAAACACACACATAATTTTAAAAAATTGTAAAATTATAATATAATATATATATATATATAATAGATATATAATATAAATATAATAAATTTTAAAATATATATATTTTAAATATTGTTGATATATTTGTAAAATTTATATATATATATATTTTAAAATTTTATAATTATATTTTATAAATTACATAAACACACACATTATATAATATTTTAATATAAAATATATTTTATATATAATATATAATATTATTTTATATATTAATATATATATATATATATATTAAAATATATTTTTAATATATATATATATATAAAAATATATTTTAAATATTTTAGATAATATATAAAATAAAACATGTTTTTATTACACACCCATATTATATATAAAAACCCTAAATATTACATACATATATATTATGTATATATAAAATATATGGGGCATATGTAAAATTTTTAAAATATATAAAATAAATATTATATATAAAATATATAATATTTAAAATAATGTATATATATATATATATATAATTTTATATTTTATATATATATATATTATAAACTATATAATATACACACAAAACACACACACACCCCACACACACACACACACACACACACACCACACCAAAAAACACACACCACACACACACACACACACACAAAATACACGCAAAAAACACACAGACACACACACTATATATAAATTTTAAATAAAAAAATATATTATATATATATATATATATATATTAAAAATTATATATATATTTTAAAAATATTATTTATATATATGGTTATTTCACAAACCACACACAAAAACACACACACACACCACACACCCCCACACCACACCACACACACTATATATATATATATATAATATTTATATATTTTAAAATTTATAAAATTTTAAAGTATATATTAAAATATTATATATTATATTTATATATTATTATAAAATATATATATATTTTATATAATTAAAATATATATATACTAAGTGTGTTGGTGGTGTATGTGTGGGGTGTGTGTGTGTGTGTGTATGTGTGGGGTGTATACATATATTATATATATATATATATATAATATATATATATAAAATATATTTTTATATATTTGTTAATATATATATATGTTTATTATTATATATTTATTATATATATATATAATATTATAAAATTAAAATTTTATATATATTATAAATTTATATTTGTATAAGGGGTGTTTTGTGTTGTGTGTATTTTGTGTGTGTTACATATATTATATAAAATATATATATATATAATATATATTAAATTGTAGTATACATATATATAAAAATAAATTAATATATATTATTAAAATTTTATACAATACACAAAATGTATCCCTATATTTGTATATATATACTTTTTTATCCTATAAAATTTTATGCATATATATATAATATATTTTATTTTTATATATATTAAAATTTTTATAAAAATATATTATTTAATATTATATAAATAAATAATTTTGTATATATATATAAATATATATATAAAATAAAAAAAACAAAACACATTAATATATTTATATATATACATATAACCACATGTATATATTTTATATAAAATATATATATATTAAAATTTTTTATATATTATATATAAATATAAAAATATATCATTTTATATATATTAATTTATATATATATATCTATATATATATTTTTATAATATTTATTAATATATAATATATATATTAATTTTTATATATGTAAAATATATATGTATTAAAAACACACAACACAACACGCACACACCACACACACACATATATTTTATATATATAATTTTATATGTAATATTTATATTATAATATCTTATTTTTATTTATATATATTGTAAAGTATATTATTTTGTTATATAATATAATTATATCTATAAAATTGTTTTACATATTTAATAATATATTATTTTATAATATATCTATTTTATTTTATTATTATATATATATTTTATAAAAATCCCCATATATATATATATTATATATAATAATTTTATATATTATAATATATATATATTGTTAAAAAATATATATTATATAAAATATATATATTAATATATATATATATATAATATAATTATATATATTATTATATATATTAAAAATTAAAAAATTTTTTATACTACTTTCATACATACCCATATAAAACATGTAGGTTTAAAAACCCCCACAACAACACACCACACGAATATATAAGATATATAAAATATATATATAATATAATATTAATAATTTTATATGTATATATAAAATATCTATCTATCTATCTATTATCTACTATCTATCTATCTATCTATCTTCTATCTATCTACTATTATAAAATATTTTTATATATAATATATATAATTAATATTTTATATAAAAATATATTTTAATATATAAATATATATATTTTAAATGACCAAATTTTCGTATCCAAAAATTTAGTACATTTTTCCCTGGTTTTGGGCAAATCAAAACCCCTTTTTTTTTTGCTTACAAGAAAGGGCTTCCCCCCGTTTTGAACGGAGGAACCCCCGTATTTTGAAATTTTAAGTGATGTAAGGGATTTTATAATATGTATGTTTTTTTTATCCCATCTATCTTCTTTTTTATCTATCTTAAAGTATATATCTGCAATTTTGTAAGATTATAATTTTATTTATATTTATATTTTTATACAAAATTATATATATATAAAAATTTTATAAAAGATTTGAAATATAGATATTACATAGTTAATAGAATTGGGCCCGTCTGGATGCATGTGTGTATGTTTGTAGGGGATACATGTGTGCAAAACGTTAGTCCCCTGAAACTATTTTTTTTCAAAGCCAAAATAGGGCCCCAAAGGATTTTTTAAAATGCACTAAACGGATAATATAAATGAAAAAAGTTTTTCCCCCTTTTTTATTTTTCCCCAATCAAAAGTCACCTCACGAATCCTAATAATTCTTGTAAAAAAAGGGATCCCCAATTTTTCCTCCATGAAAACCCAAAAAAAAATTTGGGTTTAAATTTTTAAAACCTGTTTATCTTTTCGTTTTCTTTTTTTATGTATAAATGATCCCTGACAAGCTTTGACGTTGATTAAAAAGGTGAGTGAGTAAGCATGGAGTGACATGCATTCGAGACGTAAATTTTGAAAAAAATAAATTAGCAAGGGTTTTCAAATTATACATTGTTTATATTAAAAAATATAAATTTATGTAAGAAAAAGTTTTTTTTATGGGGTAGAAAAATAGATTTTATAGGGTAGATAGATAGATAGAAAAAGATGGGGGTTGGGGGAAAAGAGAGGAGGGGAAAAGATGGGGGAGGGGGAGAAAGGAGAAAGGAAAGGAGAGGGAGAAAGGAAAAAGAAAAAGGAAAAAGAAAAAAGATAGAAAAAGTGAAAAAAGGAAAAAGACAGAACAAAACTTTTTAAAAAGAAGGGGAAAAAAAAAAAGACAAAAAAGGGCAGAAGATAGACAAAAAACAAAAATTCGGGAAAACAGATAGAAAAAAGACAAAAAATAGATAGAAGATAGATAGAAGATAGATAGAAGATAAGATAAAATGAAATATATCATTATATATTATTATACTTAGTACCCTATATTATATTATATATCTTATATATAATATATATACATACACCTATATGTATACATATATATAGGTATATATATACATTATATACATATATATGTATGCATATATATATATATTATATTTTTTTTTATATAAATATATAAAATATATATATATATATATTTATATATATATATATATTATATTATATATATATTATATATATAATATGTATATATATATGTATATACACCACCCCACACACACACGCACCACACACACACACACATATATATATAATATTTTATTTTATTATATTATATATTTATATATATTTTATTATATATATCTATATTACTATAGTATGAAATTTTAATATATTGTTATATATATATATTATATATATAAGTATGTATACATATAATATTATATAATATAAAATATTATATAATATTATATATGTATAATAGATATATATATAGATTACACATATTATATATATATATTTTATATATATAATATTTTATATAATATATATATATATATTTTATATATATACATACATCCATACATCATATTTAAAACATGAGATCCACACACACACAACAAATACTATATATATATATATATATATATATATATATATATATATATATGTATATATATAAATATCTATCTATCTATCTATCTATCTATCTATCTATCTATCTATCTATCTATCTATCTATCTATCTATCTATATATATATATATATATATATATATATATATATATATATTCTTATGACATCATTTTACGTATCAAAATCAGTACATTTCCATAGTTGGTCAAATAAAAAACCCCGGGTTTTTGCTTACAAGAAAGCTTCCTCCGATTCTGAACGGAGGAACTCCGTATTAGACTTTTAAGTGATGTAAAGGGATCTTAATTTTGTATGTTATATCTATCTATCTACTTTTTTATCTATCATAGTATATATCTGCAATTCTATGTATATTTTATAATATATATATATATATTATATACATATATATATATATATATATATAGAGATATTGAAATATAATATTAATAGTTAGATAGAATTGTCAGTCTGGATGCATGTGTGTATGTATGTAGGTATACATGTGTGCATACGTTAGTCCCATGATCATATTTGTATTCAACTGCAATATGAGCCTCAAAGGATTGCAATATGCACTAGCGGATAATATAAAATAGAGAAGTTTCCCGTTTATATTATTTTCTAATCAACGTCACCTCTTGACGATATGCATAACTAATCTCTTGTAAACAAAGGCATCCAATTTACATCCAGTGAAACCAAGAAAAAGATGGTTTAATTACAATCCATGTTTATCTATCTGTAATCTTTTGATGTATACTGATAACATGACAAGCATTTGACGTATGATATAAGGAGGTGAGTGAGTAAAGCACTGGAGTGACATGCATTCGAGACGTATTTAGAAATCAATAAATTAGCAAGGGTTTACAAATGTATACATGTGTTTATATGTAAGAAATATATGTATGTAAGAAAATGTATATAGGAGGTAAAATAGATATAGATAGATAGATAGTAGATAGAAGATAGAAGAGAGAGAGAAGAGAGATAGAGAGAGAGGAGAGAGA
>NW_023647279.1:0-2500 GCF_015228065.2 Penaeus monodon
AAAAACCCCTAATAAAAAATAAAAAAATTTAAAAAAAAAAAAAAAAAATATATATATATATATATATATATATATATATAAATAAATTTTAAATATATATATAATTAAATATAATAATATATATATATAATATACATATATATATATATAATATATAATATATAGTTTTATTATATGTGTGGTGTTGTGTGTGTGGGGGGGTGGTGTTGTGTGTTTTGGTGTGTTGTGTGTGTGTGTGTGTGGTGTGTGGTGTGTTGTGTGTGTGTTTATTATGTATCCATATATAATATTCATATTATATATTCATATAAAATATATATATAAAATATATATATATATATCATATATATTATTTACATATATAGAATATAATATATTCAAAATAAAATATAAAATATATAATATATATAATATATATTATATATATTAAATATACTAATATCATATATATTTTCATATACATATATATATAAAATATATATATATATATATATTATATATATATTTTAAAATATATTATAATATTATATATTACACATTTCATTTCATGAAACGAAATGATTGATCGGCCTGATCAGCCGTGGCATCCCCAATATTTGGGAGTCATAAAATAAACAAAGGGAAAGGCTCGCAGTTCCAGGAATGCTCAGTAGGGACCTAAACTTCCGCCAGGACATATTTGCATCCGCCGTGAAATACCAGTTGCACTGGATAAGGCCTCTGCAGAAACACAACCGCCTGCTGGGGTTTTCCCAAGCAGTTTCACCGTAGCCCTGGCACGGGAGCCCTTGGGTATGGCCCTTG
This sequence comes from Penaeus monodon, assembly GCF_015228065.2. Lineage (NCBI taxonomy): Eukaryota > Metazoa > Arthropoda > Malacostraca > Decapoda > Penaeidae > Penaeus > Penaeus monodon. The sequence continues at coordinate 805 of NW_023647279.1, forward strand.
AACCCCAGGGTCATTTTTAACGTCCTGCCCAGGAAAAACGTCTAATATATTTTGTACATGTCATACTTTATTTTATATATATATATAATATATATATATATTATTATAAAATATTTTATAATATATATATATATATATAAACACACAAAACCCCACACAAAACACACACACACACACACACACAAAACCCCATATATGGGAAAAGGAAGTTTATAGTCGCGTATGAATGGCGCCGTCACTTCCTTAAGATCTCGAAAACATCGGTCGGCGGTCAGGCGTCCGTGTATGTCAGCCAGTTGAATTACGCCGTGAAAGGGAATCCACACACATAAATTACGGTTAATGTGCCGCTTCTTCATATAGGCTGTTGGACTCATTTCTCGTGTTGTCACATTCCAGCTGTGGAAAAGGGAATTTGGGTTAACGGATTTCATTCCCCGGGTTGTCTATGAGGTGAAGTAACATTACTCGATTCATGTTCTGCACTCATGCTATTAATATTTGCCAGTATTTTTAAATAGATCAGGGAAGTACAAGAAAATACTATAAGTGGAGGTTTCCCGTTACCTTCCCCGGGTGATAGACTTGGGGTCTCACTTTGGGCCATCCCTCTTTTGCCTGTTAATACAGCCATTATCGTAGTTTACCCGCTGCGGGCGTCCACCATAACGCCACCGCTGATTACACTCGTATCTTGAGTAGGAGACCTGACTAGGGTGCTAGCCAGATGGTTACTCTGGAAACCTAGGCTTTTAACGCATGGCATGGGCAAGATTAAAAGTCTTACCCTGAACCGTTTTCCTTGTTGTTGAAGTGTATATGTAGTGAGTATGGCTATTTTTGCTGGCTGGTGGATTCTAGCGCTTTCTTTTTTCATATGCTCAGATCATTCTTATTTTGATTTGTATTTTATATGCTAGGCTGGATGTTCTGTCCCCTCGTCCACACTTTTTTTTTTTTTTACTTTGTCGAATTACCTTGGTTATGGGGCAAAGGGTCATTGAGGTCTTCGAGGTCAGCCGCTCTACGTATCCAGGTGAATTTTCGACACAATCTCCGGATGTTGAACGCTCCTACAAGGGAAAGGGCGTGTGTGCGTGAGTGAGTGAGTGAGTGAGTGAATGAATGAATGCGGAGTGTGTGAGTGAGAGAGAGGGGGAGAGAGGTTAAGGTTATGAATTTAAAGGTTAAAGGTTGGTTTTATTCCATTTTTTACAATGGAATTTTGGTGTGACATACTATCTGTTTCATTTTGCTTTTAAAAACCCCCTGTGTGCAAGGAATGGCCGGGGTTTTCCATCCACTGGCGGTGGGGGGATTGAACGCAAGTCAGCAAGATTGCTAGACGAGATCGCTAGCACCACACCACAGAGAGAGAGAGAGAGAGAGAGAGAGAGAGAGAGGAGAGAGAGAGAGAGGAGAGAGAGAGAGGAGAGAGAGAGAGATAGCCCTATACTTTATACATGAATATTGCTGTAGTCTCAAGGGAGGAACCATAAGAAAAATAACCTTTTGGCAAGCACAATAATATACCTGAAAATTCTTTCGTAACTCAAGAGATGCAACTGAACAACACCATGGAAAAAAAAGACATACGGCACTCTATATACTGCTCAACGCGCCTTCTAACTCATAAGCACACGCCCATACACACGCACTCATACGTATACGCGCAAACATTTGTACTATACATGTG
>NW_023647280.1:0-7295 GCF_015228065.2 Penaeus monodon
AGTTACCCTATCTCCTCCTCCTCTCTTCCTCTCTCTCTCTCTCTCTCGTCTCCATCTCTCTCTCTCTTCTTTCTCTAAAAAACTAGAGAGTGACTGGTGAGAGAGAGAGAGAGTAAAGTAATATATATTGATATCTTCTCTATACTATGAGTGAGCGGATGAAGATGCAATAATCGTAAGATTTATCAGTTGTACCTCCCCCCCCCCTACCCAGTAATGGTTCTGTGTTGTCTTATCTTAAAAAGTTAACTCCTTTTTACTCTTTTCGCCACAATACTTTGTCACAATGCTATACTTGTAAGTTCCGCCAACCCCTCCCCCCCCACCTTATCGCTATATTCTGAATACACGCTTTAATGACCTTTATCAAATCTCAGTAATATTATTCTTTTCCAGCCTCCTTTTTGTCATGACCTTTGATCATAATTTCTATTCCAATCCTGACCTTATCAACACAAGGTAATTCCCGAAATTATGGAAATTCGCATTACGTTAATTAACTTTGGAAATCAGAAAGTTAGATATCACGCATAATCAATTGCATTTTTTGTGGAAATGTCAGACTTAGTTGATATAATTGCACAGCAGATTTCGTTTGCAAACGGATTATATTACCTTGCGTTGGGATTTTGTTGTTGATAATTATTCTCTATCACTTTCTCTCTTTTTCTCTTTCTTTCTTTTTCCTTTCTGTCTCTGTCTCTGTCTCTGTCTCTCTCTCTCTCTCTCTCTCTCTCTCTCTCTCTCTCTCTCTCTCTCTCTCTCTCTCTCTCTCTCTCTTTCTCATGAATCCCATCTTTCTCTCTTGTCTGCTTTTACGTGTACTTTTTTCTATTCATTTCATATTACATTATTTCTATTTCGTATTGAAATGTACATATATGATATCATGGATATTTTTGCTATAAAACATTTTTCCCATTTTCTCTTCTATTTTCCAATTCCATTTATATATGGCTATCATACGCATACGTGCATAGAAACACACACACACACACACACACACGTGTGTGTGTGTGTGTGTGTGTATGTGTGTGTGTATATATATGTGTATGTGTGTGTGTGTGTGTGTATATGTGTATGTGTGTGTGTGTGTATATATATGTGTATGTGTGTGTGGTGTGTGTGGTGTGTGTGTGTGTTGTGTGTGTGTGGTTTTGGGGGTTGTTGTTTGTGCGGTATGAATATATATTATATATATTTTAATAATATATATTTATATTATAAATATATATATTATTTTTTTGTGGTGTGTTTTGTGTGTGTGTGTGGGTTGTGGTTTGTGTTGTGTTTGTGTGTGTGTGTTGTGTGGTCGTGTGGTGTTTTTGTTGTATATATATTATATATATATTATATATATAAAAAATATAAATATTTATTTATATTATTATATATATACATCATATATATAACAAATAAATATTTAATTTCAATATATGTTTTTATACAATTTATTATTACATATATATATACATATAGTAAAATTATATACTGGGTTATGTAATATGGATTTTAATTTAATGCATTATGTATTTTTACGTTTTAAATTTTTTTTAAAATTATTTATTATTATTATTTTATATATATATTTGGGTATGAATATATATATCAACATTTATATTTTTATTATATATTAATTATATTATATTTTTTATTACTCCACTATATATTGTATATATGCACCACCACCACCCCCCCCACCACACACACACACACACACACACCACCAATATTAAATATATAATTAATAATAATATATATATATTAAAATATATAATATAATGATTTTGGGGAATTATATTTAAAAAATTTTATATATTTTTATTATATTATTATTAAAAATTTTTATTATATTTTTATTATTATATATTTATATTTGGTTAAAATTTTTTTGTTTTAATTTATTTTTTATCTTTTAATTTTAAATATCCTTTTTTTTTTTTTTATTATTTATATCTATTTTTAAAATTTGCATATTTACCCAATATCCTATATAATAAAAACCCTTTAAATATTAAAATTATAATATATAATATAATATATTATATACTAAACCTATGTATACAATCATATATGTTATATTAATATATTATATATTAAAGTATAAGCATAAAATACATATCTACTATACACATACACACATGCGACACGCCACACACACACACACACACCACACACACACACACCACAAAATATATATATATATATTTAAATTTATATATATAATATTATATTTATATATTATAATTTTAATATATAATATATATATATATATTTATATAATTATATATATGCACATTATTAAAATTATATATATATATAATAATATATATATATTAATTATATATATATAATATTATATAACTTTTCTATTTTTTTACTAACCTATCCAGTTCCATTATTTTTAAAAAAGACATATCCGCATATATATATATATATATATTTATTATATATTATATATAATATTTATATATTTATATGTTAATATATTTTTAAATATATTATATATATATATTATATATTTTTATTTTTTGTTTTGTGTTGTGTGTGTTTGTTTGAAAGGGTTTTGTGTGTGTGTTATTTTTTTATTATTTTTTTTTATTTTTATTATTAACATTCTTCTTATTTTTTCAACCTATCCAGTTCCTTAATTTTTAAAAAGACATATCCGAAAACATGCTGTGTAAGAAAAAAGAACATTAATCCATTCAAAAATCAGCTGTTTTTTTAAACCTTCACACAAAGTCCTCATTTTTTTTTTCAAAATCCTAACATTTTCCGAATAAAACTCCTATGTTACTATGTTCCCCCTTTCCCATTTTTCTTTTTTGTCCACTATATCCAGCAAAGGCGACGCACTTTTACTACAAAACCCCCCGGGGAAATGAACCCCAAAATGAACAGGCTGCGGATACTTCGAAGCTTCGTCTTGCTAAATTTCCCCTTTTACTCCACGGGTTTTCATTTTTTTTTTTCTTGAAGTTGGGAAATACCTGTTGGCTATTCTATGCCTTTGAAAAATTGTATGATATTCTGTTTAAAAATTCTCTTTTTTTTGGGGGTGTATCTTCCCGGAATTATATTTTTTTTTATGTTTTGATCCGTTGTAGTCGATTGTTTTACGCACTCGTGTATTTCAGAAATTTCCTTAGCCAAATAACACACACCACACACAACGGCACGTACGCCGCCCCACGACGCACGCCGCACGCACGCCCACACACACACACCCACACAAACACCACACACACAACACACACCCACACCACACACACCCCCAAACGCACACACACACACACACCCACACACCCCCACACACACACACCACACACCACACAAACATAAAAAAAAAACACACCCCAACCACAAACTAGTGTGTACATGCCCCTTGTGTGTAGAATGATGTGTGGCCTAAAGTTACGAGTCCTAGTGGGGTGTTTTGTAAGTTACGTTTTTGTGTAGATGTGTAAAAATCTTTAGGGAAATCACTGAATTTTCAATAGTTTTCCTGTTTAAGGGAAAAACCAAGACCACAAATCTAATTTTTTTTTAACCCCTTTCCCCGCACAATCAAAAAATTTTTAAGAATTTTAACTTATGTGAGTAGCAAGCTTTCCCTGAAGAAAATGCTTTAAAAATCCGCAGGCGATCTTGAGACAAACCCAAAGCGAAAAATATGAAAAAGAAATAAAAAAAAAAATAAAAAATAAAAAAAAAGGGAAGAAAAAAAGGACAAAAAAGAGAAAGAGCAAAGGGAAAAAAGTAGTGGGGGAAGAGGAGAATAAAAAAGGGGAAATAAAAAAAAAACAAATAATGTTTCGTAGCAAAAAAAAAGGATGAAAAGCAAGAAAAAAGGGGAAAGGGAAAAAAAAAATAAAACGGAAACACATAGAAAAAAAAAGGGAAAAAGGAAGAAAAGTACTTTTTAAAAATTTACGCATCCCCCTCTCACTCTGTCTGTCTGTCACATTCTAAAAATCTACTGGAAATATCAAACAGACCCGAAATGAGTCTGATAAATATGCCAATTTCGGTTAAAATCCTGTCCCCAAATTTTCCGGAAATTTTTGCCCCCTTTGAATGGGCCCAATTCCCTTGCATCTTTTCCATAAAAGTGTAAAAAAAGCCTATTCAAGATTTTCCCATGTCAACCTGAGTGTATTCCAAATTAGGATAAACTTGTGAAAACTCTCATTTATGGATCGACTGATAAAACCCGGGGCTAAATGTTCCCAGTTTTTTGATAAGCATTTGTTTTTTGCTTTTTCCGGACATTAAGTCGTTTGTTTGCGTTTTTTTTGTTTTTTTGGGAGTGTTTATTGCATTCGTTATTTTCTTGTTGTTTTTCATTATTTTCGGAGTATTTTTGGGATATTTCTTTTGACGGGCATTTCATATTTTTTGTTGTTTTTTTCTTTTAACTAGCTTTCGACTAATGGTTATTTGCTCTCTACTGATTCTTAAGAAAAATACTTATTCTTGATTGTGCGACTAAAAGTAAAAGCGTATTTTATTCAAATAATTATTGACATTATTTTCTAGCATGCTTATTCTGACCTTTTCACCATATATATTAATTTTTACGTTAACAGAGTTTTTTTTATTTCTCGGATTTGTTTTCCTTTTTTTTAAATATTAACTATTTTAAAAACTCACAAGGATAGCGAAACGAGATCGTGCTAAGCAAATGAAAAAGCGTTGTTGGTCTCCTCCTTTTCCCCCCCCACTTTCACATTCCACGTCCCTTGTCAGTGTTTAAAAATCTCAAAATTTAAAACCGAAAACCCTCAAGTTTTGTTTTTTTTCTTTCTTTTTCTTCTCTTTTCTGAGTCTTTTCTTAAACTCCCTAATTCCCAATGCCAATTTAAAGGGAAATTTAAAACAAATTTGGCCCTTTGAGCTGGCCAATACATCTTTGTATTTGAATATATTCATTCTCTTCAGCCTTTTTTACTTTTACCGTATTTTATCTTGTGATTCCCTCAATTGTGTTTTTTGTTTTCGAAAAATTAGGGTTTGTTAAGCCGCCTTTTCTGAAAAAATATTTTCCAACAATAAATGAGCCCCAAGATAGACCCTAAAATACATTTTTTGATTTTTTTAAAACAATCTACGCAAAAACGTGCATTTTAAAACCCACGAAATATAGATAAACCCCCTAGTTCTTCTGTTTTCCTGTTATGCATGAGGATCCTATAATTAACCCCAGTTTTGGTCGAAAGGGGCCCAAAGGGAAAGAGTTTTAGAATTTTTTTTCCCTAATTCGCCCCCGTTGGCGTCATCAGACGCTTTATTTTTTAGGGTTTTTATGATTTTTACTCTTTCTGCTTATTTATTTTTTTATCTATTTTTTTAATAAAATTAGCATTCCTTGTTCAGCTTGTATAGTAGTTTTTACCGCTTATATCTGTTACTTCAGTTCTTCAAGAAGCGAAAAAAACAAGAAAAGCTCGGGAAAAAAAATTTAAAAATAATAATGAGACATGCAGTATAACTTTAAAGTATAATAAGATAATCAAAAAATAAAAAGAATTTCACGGCAATATGATCTTTAAAAAGTGTAGTATATTGTCCAAAAAGGGTGCGCAGTACCCTTTCCTCTCTTATTTAGGAAATTTTTTTGATTGGGACCATTATTTTTTTTCTAAACCCCCCCGGAATCCGAATACAAAACTGGTTCGAAAAGAAAAAAAAACTTTCTAAAATAATTTTTCTCATTTTGACACTGGTATGTTCTTTTTAGAAGTTTGATCCGCAAATCTTGAGTGTCACTTATTGTACCTAGAAAAAATATACAGAATTAACAAGGGCCCTTATTTTAACCTTTATATCGAAAACTTTTTTTGGCATATATAAAAATTATATCGTTAAAAAATAATATAAAATAAAAAAAAAAAAAAAATTAATAATAATAAAATTAATGATAATAATAAAAAAATAAAATAATAATAAATAATAATAATAATAATAATTATAATAAAAAATTATAATAATAAATAATAAATAATAATAAAATAATTTAAAAATAATAATAATAATATAATAATAATAAAAATCAAAATAAGCAAAGAATACATGATTTAATATTTTTATAAATTTTTAATTCCATGAGACCCGGGTGTTTGCCGAGAATTAATAGCGAAAGTTACAAAAAACCAATACAAAAATGACGTGAAAATTTCAAAGAATTTTTTATCCCTCTGATATCATAACCCCCTATCCAAAAGGGGCTTTTACTAACCAGCAGGACATTTCCTGTACCAGCATAACCTGGATAAACAACGTAATGCACGGTAGAGCAACCTCACATAGTAGGGTAAATTTCGCAACGAATGGAAAGCTCTGGAGTGAAGTGGGCCCCCAAAGGGTTTGCATTGAGATTTCTCCATTTAAACAAATTTTCTTTGAGGGTAGTGTGAAGGGGGAGATTGGATGGAGCATCACTGCCAGCCGCTTGGCGAACGGAGTGGGGAAGCTAAGGGGGCAAAGAACACGGTTGAGGGGCTGTTTCGTGTGGTAATTTTTAATTATTCTTATTGGCTTTTTTTTATCAACAGTGGGATTAATATAATTGTTATTACTTTATCTTTTATTTTCTTGTTTTGATTTATTGTTTTCAGCTAGCATTAAAATTATTTTATAACTGTTTTTTTTATTTTTGTTACAGCAGGGATTACGTATTGTTATTATTTAAAACTAAATTAAGTTTATTATTATTTTTTTATGATTATTATTTCTTTTATTTATTATTATTATTATTTTTTTTATTTATTATTTTTATTATTATCATTTTTTTTTTTCTTTTCTTTGACTGCTAATTAAATCAAACCCGAGTCCTACCCGCGCCTAGGGGGATTGAAGTTTGAGGAAAAAGGAACCTAACAAAATTCCACAAATTCTGCACGGTCCTTTTGTATGCAAAGCAGTACATTACCTCATTATACTTATACTTATTTTTTTTTTTTTTTTTTTATTATTATTTTTATCATTTTAGTTATTTTTATTATTTTTATTATTATTATTATTATTATTTACTATTATCATTATATTTATTTATTTATATTTTTATTATTATATTTTTTAATTATTATTTTTATTATTTTCATTATTTTATTATTAATTAATAATAAAATAATAATAATAAAAATAAAAAAAGTAATAATAATAATAATAATAATAATAATAAAAATAAAAAATAATGATAAGAAAAATGTAATGAAAAAAAAAAAATAATAATAATAATAAAAAAATTAAAAAAATAATAAAAATAAAAATAAAAAATTTAAATATTAAAA
>NW_023647281.1:5000-7295 GCF_015228065.2 Penaeus monodon
TACATGCATACATATATCACACACACACACACACACCCACACACAGACAACCCCACCCCCACACACACATATTTTAATATATATATGATATATTATATATATATTAATATATATATGTGTGTGTGTGTGTTGTGGTGGGGTGTGTGGTGTGTGTGTGTGTGTTGTGTGTGTATGTGTGTGTGGTGTGTGTGGTTGTGTGTGTGTGTGTGTGTGTGTGTGTGTACATATGTAATATGTTACATACACACACACCACATACATGCATACATATATATGCTGTATAATAATATATTTATATATATATATATTATACATATAAAATATATATAAAGTATGTATGTTGTATGTATTAATACATACTTTAAAAAAAAAAAAATTAAAATATATATATAATAATATATATTAATATATAATATATATAAAATATATATATAATATATATATATATATTTTTCTTTTTCTTTAAGTTTGTTTTAATATGTTTATATATACCTATATATATATTGTATATATATACATACATACATAAAATTATTAGATATATATATATATATATATATATAATTATATATATTTTACATATATATTATTTATATACATATAATGTGTGTGTGTTTGCGTGTGTGTGTGTTTGCGTGCGTGTTTATATGTAATTTTAATATATATATATATATATTTTATATATATATATATATATATATATATATATATTTTATACATTATTATATTTGCATGTAATATGTACACAACCACACCCCACACGCCCCACACACACGCACACACCCCACACGCACACACATACCATATATATATATATATATATTATATATATAAATATTTTATATATATTTGTATATGTTATATAGATATATATGAAAATATACGTAAACGTAAGTATACATACACACATTTATATGTTCCATGAGTTGGTTTAGTTTTCATTTAAAATTCTCATTTTACGAAAACCGTAATTATATTTAATATCAAATCAAAGTTTTGAAAAGTTTTCGAAAGCATCTCCCTTTGTCTTACACGAACGCCTGAGGTGAAATAAAAAACGATGACGGTGATCCCGCAGAATAGGCATATTTTTCACCCAAACCTACCTTGTCAACGGGGACTTCTTATTACTTGTGGATTTATATAATATCAAGAAAGAGGTTTTCCAGTTTTAATATATTGTCAAGTCTGATAAAAGGACTTATGCAAGCTTGTGAAGTGGCAACGATTGGGCCTTTTTTCAGGACGACGGTAGACAGTCCAAGATTCTGCAACATACAGTAGAATTGTAAGCACTATAGTCTTATACACCATGAGTTTTGTGCTGAGGGGAATCCCTTTCCGCCCCCAGACTGAGCTACGCAGGCGTCCAAATGATGCACTTGCTTTGGCAGTCCTTGAGTCAATTTCAGTTTCATTATGGATTTGTCTTGAGAGAGTGCTGCCCAGGTATGTGAAGTAGTCCACACATTTAAGCATTCCCCTTAGAAAGGACGCTTGGTCAATAGGGTCCTCTCCAGGGTGTGGCTGGTGCAACACAATTTTCTTTGTGCTTATAGTTAAGCCAAAGTTGCGACAGGCTTGGGCATAGCGGTCCATGCTGAACTGCATGTCCGCTGCACTTTTGGCGTTGAGAGCACAATTGTCAGCAAAGAGGAATTTGCAGACTGGTGATGGCAGTGTCTCTTGGACCCTATATTTGTTCTGAACCTGATGTCAATACCAGAAAGCATCATGCAGCCTTGCTGAGAACATCAGGCTAAACAGGGTAAGGGCAAGTGTGCAGCCTTGTTTGGTCACTGGAAAGGGAACTGACACCTCGCTGATGGAATGCACCTGAGCTTGCATTCCATTGTGTAACTGACGTGTCATTTGGAAGCCAAACTTCTGCATGATTCTCCAGAGGCCTTCCATGCTCAATTCCTTGGTTAGGTCGAGAAAATTGCAATAAATCTTATCATTATGCTCTTGACACTTCCCTTGGAGTTGGTATGCTGCAAATATCGCATGGACTGTTCCTCTGTCCTTGCAGAAGCCACATTGAGACTTGGGGAGGCCTTTTTCTAGGTGGCAGATAAGGCAGTTGAGTAAAAGTCTTTCCAAGATCTTACCAGGACTCCAGAGCAAGGAAATGCCACGATGGTTGTCGCACATGTGGCAGTTACCTTTCTTCTACAGATAGATCACAGATGCATCCTTGAAGTTTTGAGGAAGGAGCCCCTGCAGCCACATAGCCTGAAAGATCTCTAGCAACTTCTGCTTTGATTATAGTTCTGTGCGCTTGAAGCGTTGGTT
>NW_023647282.1:0-7295 GCF_015228065.2 Penaeus monodon
TTTCAGAGCCGAAGTGCATGATCTCTCCGAGCCCGCCTGGCGCTTTTGTTAGTGGTTGTACATGCACCTCATATATCAGTGTGGCCACAGGAAAATTACCAAAAACTAATTAAAAAACATTAAAGAGCCAGGGAGAAGTACTACATATTTCGGAAACCAATGCAAGTGAAATTCTTGTAACGGGATTTTAATAGCAAAATAGACTGAATGTTTCGATCCCAGAGCGTAGCCAGATTCGTGGAATGGAAAATTACCAAAAGTCATAAATAGATAGACTGCCTATGCTTGACCTAATATTCACAAGGCATTAAGAAGATATTAGTGATATAGAGTACTGTCCCTAATTACCACTATGTGGTAATAAAACTAAAATACTGTCTGCTACAAGAGAAACTTATTGTGAGTAGGAAAGAAGTGGGAAGTACAATTACAAGATATGTAATTTTATAGCCTTAAAAATTCTTAGATGGCATTAACTGGAAAACACTCCTTGATGATGAGAACCTTGATATATAAATTTTTTATGTTTAAAATTTATACCAAGATTTAAAACTGAAGCAAGAAATGACCAAAAGTGGTACAAAGATAAATCCAAGAAAATTAAAGAAAACAAGCAGCTCCTTTAGAAAAAGTGCAGAGGACAGATCTCAGGCAGCGTATGAAAGGTATAAAGTAAGAAGAAATGAGTAGACCCAAACCATGAGGAGGCGAAATTAGACTTTGAAAAATATATAATCAATAAATGTACACATGGACCAAAATTCTTACTTAACTACATAAATAGTAAGAATAAAATAGAGATAATAATATATTAAGGAGGAAATGTGTGAAATCCTTATAAGAAATTTCAGTTAAGACTAAAGCAGAGGGACCATTGAGATTTCTAACTGGGTTCTCAGGAATGTGCCGAAGAACTATATACTCTTTTATTGTTAATATTCCAAAATTCAGTGTGACAAGTAAAGCCTAACTAACCAAAGAAACTCGTCACGTTAAACTTTATATAAGAGCGGCTACAAACAAAACCCTCTAAATTGCAGACCAGTTTCATTAACCAGTGTAGTATGTAAGCTGTTAGAAAAGATCATTAGGAAACAATAAGTTGAAGTAATTGAAAAACGCGACATAATATCACATAAGCAATTTGGTTTTTAGGGAAGGGAAATCATGTGTAGCAAATTCTGTTTTTATGACCGTGTTTCTGACATATCGCAAGAAAAGGACGGCTGAGTAATTGTGTGTAATTAGACTTTAAAAAGGCATTTGATATGTCTCATAAAAACTATTATGGAAATTAGAACACATAAGTGGAGTGAAAGGCTAATCCTCGAATGGATGAAAGACTTCCTTCATGAAAGACATGAGAACCGTAATTAGAGGGAAGCACTACATGGAGATGAGTTAACTTGCGAAGGACCGCAAGAATTAGCGTTGGCGCCGATTATGTTTACAATTTTCGTTAATGACTTAGGGTCAAACATAAGCCCAGGTATGTTTACAGACGACGCGAAAGTACAAAGGAGGATAATAGACAACGTCTCATGCTAATGCCTCCAAAGGGGCACCGAAAACTTTTCATGTGTAGCTGTACTTGGAAAATGGAATTCAATACCAATAGAAATCATGTAGTCAGGTTCGAAGAAAGTAAATACCGTCCACTATACCAGTCCAGATTAGGAACGCAATATTAAGCAAAGCAGACAGAGAAGAAAGACCTTGGAATCATCATAAAAAGCCTAAATGATCAATAAAGACAAGGTCCATAAAATGCTAGGGCTGATTGCCAACACGACGAGGCCAAACTGTATGTGAACGAAGATATGGTGAAGATCATTACAGCCATCATAAGTCCTAGAGTACGGTGCAGTGTTATTGATTCCACACCTAAAAGGATTAGACAAACTGGAAGATAGAAAGATAGGCTACAGAAATAGGACTTGCTACTTTGGAAGAAGGAAGGAAAAGGGATGACATGTTCCCAAATATGTTACAGGAAGAGTGACTTTATAATTTTAGAACACAAGAAGGACGAGAGGACACACACACACACACACACGTGTGTGTGTGTGTGTTTTGTGTGTGTGGTGTGTGTGGTGTGTGTGTGTGTGTGTGTGTGTGTGTGTGTGTGTGCGTGCGTGCGTGCGTGCGTGCGTGTGTGCGTGTAATATTTTTTCCATATATGTACATATAAAACACACACACATAAATACAAACACACGCACGCACACACCACGCACGCACGCACGCACGCACGCACGCACGCACGCACGCACGCACACACACACCCACACAACACACACACACACACACCCCACACACACACACATATAAAATGTGTTGTGTTTGTGTTTGTGTATACATATGTTTGTATATATGCACATATATAACATACACATAGATACAAAAAAGCATCCACACACCACAACACACCCACACGCACACCACACGCACACACACACGCACACACACACACGCACACACACACACACGCACACACACCACCCCGCACACACGCACACACACACAACCCCCACGCCCCACACCACACACACACGCCAAAACACACACACACACACAAACACACACACACACACACACCAAAACACACACACACCCCACCACAAAACACACACACACACACACACACACACAAACACACCACACACAAAACCACACACACCCACACACACACACACCCACACCACACCCCACACCACACCACACACACACACCGACACACGAACACACACACCCACACACACCCCACACCCCCACACACACAACACACCACCCCACACACACACACCACACAGGGACACACACCAAAACCGGACACAAACCACACACGGACACACACCACACACGGCACACACCACACACGGACAAAACACCCACACACACACACACACACACACACACACATATATAGGCCTATATATCTATATGCAAAGTGTTGTGTGTGTGGGGTGTACATATATATATATATATATATTTTATATATATATATATATATATATATATATAAAATTTTTTTTTTTTTTTTTTTTTTTTAAACGGTATGTACACACACACACATATATATATATTTGTGTGTGTGTTTTGTGTAATTTTATATAATATATATATTATATTATATATATATATTTTTTTTTTTTTTTTTTTTTTTTTTTTTTGTTTTTGTTTTTTTTTTTTGACGGTATGTCCATGTCTCAGCCGCCGTGATCACAGCATGATACTTAATTGCAGCTTTCATGTTGTGATGCTATTGGAGTGAGTACGTGGTAGGGTCCCCAGTTCCTTTCCACGGAGAGTGCCGGTGTTACACACACACTCTCTCTCTCTCTTCTCTCTCCTCTCTCTCTCTCCTCTCTCCCCTCTCTCTCTCTCTCTCTCTCTCTCTCTCTCTCTCTCTCTTTTCTCTCTCACGTGATAACATGTTACAATAAATGGAATGATTGTGAAAATTGTGAAAGAGTTTCACTTATCTTGGAGCTGTTTTAAATAATACATAGATGATCACCGGAGATAAAAAGAAGAATTGCCATTGCCAAAAACCCAAAATTGCTCCCAATTACATCTGGAAAGACCGAAGCATTACCTTACGGAAAAAGCTGAGGTTACTGAACTCATTAGTTTTCCTTTGCATCATATGGTTTCTGAGTTTTGGGGTGCTGAAGTAGATAGACAAAAAAAGATCAATAGTTTTGAAAATGTGGTGTTACAGACGAGTACTGCGTATTAGCTGGACAGAGAAGAAGACGAATGATGAAGTGCTGAAAAAAAATAAATTGTAAAGACCGGCTGTTGGACATCTTGACAGGGGGAAATTAAAGTTTATTGGTCATGTGTTTGAGAAGTAAAAGTATTGAGAAGACTTGCTGACAGGGAGGGTGATAGGAAACAGGGAAGAGGCAAACCAAAGACAAGACTGAGCGACCAACATCAAAGATATTTGCGGGCTGTCGATGGTACAAGTGGAAAGAAGCGTAAGATCGAGTTTAGTGGCGAAGGATGGTGGAGAGGTCCACGGCTGCTCAACATGACATACCGTTATTGATATATATCTGCCTGGAGTACAGTTCCCTAATTATTTTCAATCACATGCTGGGGACATCTGGCAAGAACCAGTAAATAGTATAATAGTATTTTTAAGAATTATGCAAAACTCGGCTGGGTTTTTAGGAAAGAATGTGGTTGGTAGAATATAAGTGTATTAATATATGTATTTTTTAACTATGGTAACCATATGCTTTTTCAGATTGAACAAGTAAGTGATAAGAAAACATGCTATATTAGTTATCGTTAGAGGTGAGGCGGCATTTCCTCCTTCTCTCAGCAAAAGTATCAGTTTAACTGCGTATTTCCTAAAAAATAAAACGTTTCATTCTATAATGTCTATGTAAAGGCATCTAGATCAATGAAACACTGCAAAATCGCTGAGACATTGTAAATGCTACTCGTAGCTACCCCCATTTAGTAGCGGGTAATCGTACTAATTAAAAATAAAAATTGTTGTGGGGTGTGTGTGTGTGTGTGTGTTTTGTGTGCGTGTGTGTGTGTGCGCGTGTGTGTGTGTGTGTGTGTGTGTGTGTGTTGTGTGTGTGTGTGTGTGTGTGTGTGTGTGTGTGTGTGTGTGTGTGGTGTGTTGTGTGTGTGTGTGCAATGTCTATGATATTACGAAGCCGGAACTATGTATGAGTCCAAAACAGTATGCTCAATTCGTTTCGGTTATTCGGATTGCCACTTTATATTGTGCTAAAATCTGATCATAGTTTTCGGGTATCATTATTCCATAAGTTTTCACCTCGAATTTCCCATATGCCATTGTGACGATAATTACCATATATCAGAATTAGCTGGGAAATAAATATTCAGTAAAGAGAACAAACAAATATACGATTTCACGTTTTTTTTTTCTTTCTTTCTCTTTCTAGCTGTTTGCTCTTTCAGCAAGCTACTCAAGTTCCGACTGAACAAACAGCATATAGACAACTTTTCACACACCAGGGAAATTTTTATTTCTATTATAAAATTAACAAAATAAGAATCAAAACTTCGATTTTACAGTAATATTTGGTGTGTTCATTTTATCTACGCATAACCGGAAACAGACGTGCAGTGACAAAACTAAGGAAGATAAACATTGCATATATGACAGATAAACGCTGAGAGCAAGAATGGACAGGATTTACACACACACGCACACACGCGCACACACACACACACACACACACACACACACACACACACACACACACACACACGCGCACACACACGCACACGCACACACACACACACACACACACACACACACACACACACACACACACACACACACACACACACACACACACACACCACACACACACACACACACACACACAACACACACACACACACACACCACAACACACACACACATTGCTACGCCGGCCGCCTCGTCTTCTCTGCCACAACACAAGGCAGGCTCTAGGCAGACGGCGTGCTATCCACAGGGTCGTGAAACTGAACAGCTCCAAGAGGCAACCCAGCACCACAAGCGTCCCAGAACACCACGAGGGGAAACGCCAAGTGGCGAGGCAGGGCACGAAATAAACACAAAATGAGTCTTTCCTGTATTTACACAAGTTATTTACCCGTACACTTTTTTATAGGCACAATACAGGGGGAAATCAGCATGTCACACTGCACGATACAGCTTATAACAGGGCAACACAAAGTTTATCAGGTCGCAAAGGCACACACGAGGTCTTCACAGGAGCAGCACCCAACCGCGTCTCCCTTGGCTTGTTCCTCTGCTCCTCCGCTCACAGCAGCTGCGTCATGTTTGCCCCAGTCCCTTCATGTTAACACATGCCCAGGTCATCCTTTTCATGTTAAACTCATGTTTCGCACAGAGACAAAGACCCACTGGCGTAGCAATATATATATTATCATTATCATTATTATTATCTTTAATCTGATATACGCATATATATTGGGAGTCGGTCTCTTTTTCTTTTGATATTCACCCTCCTTGAACCATCCAGCTGGTAGTTGCTCGAGTTGAAACAAGCAAACGTGTATTTCCTCCCTCAGTTGTTCGGATGCGTCTCCTTGTAGAAAACGCATAGACTTACAGAATAATGCCCAGATTTTAGCGCAAGATAAAGGCAATCCGAAAAAACCGAAATGAATTATACACGCAATGATAAAGTATCACTAATATTTACTGTAGCTCTACTGCGGTTTTGCGTTCAAGGAGAATATAATGCAGCATAATGAGAATATAAGCGTCATTGTTCGATCACGCTATGAGATGGTGCAGGTTTTCGCTTTATTCGTAATACTATTTATGTTTACATCGAAGCCAAATAGGACCTAACAAGTGTACTGAAATATAATTCCGGAACTGTACATATACATGTTTTAAAGATTCTTAATCTTGGAAGAATTCCACAGGAACTTCATACAATCTTCCTTGTGACAGGTATGCTGTTCCCAAGACGGCCTCTAACTTTCGTGGACTCCATCAGCGAAATCTTTTGGGCCACTTCTCTCTGGCCGCCCTCTAGTTATTATTCCCAAGGTAATCATGTCTGTACGTGCAACAAAAATATAAACCACGAAAGTTATACAGTGATATTAAATCTATCGCCCCATTCTCAAAACGCTCTTTTGTACCCCCGGCAGTTACTCAAGCGGTGGGCGAACTGGTAACGTACTTGAAAGGGAAAGCGTGGGAAGACTTGTGTTGGTACCAACTCTAACTTCGTTCCCCTAATACTCTAACTGCTCTGAACCACAGGCTCCTAAACCCCAAGAATCTCAGGTAAGAAAATAATTCTTCCGAAACAGTTGATATACCTATGAATATAGTGTTTGTGGTTGTGATAAATAAAATGAGTTTTTTGATACTTATGTGAGTTGTAGTGCCATATTGTGATGCCGCTATATACGGGATATGATGACAATATTATCGTACCTATATTGTGGATAATTTATATATTAATTACATATATACTGCCTTTGTGTGATATGTTACACCATGGTTTTTAAAAATAGAAGATTATTTTAGTTTTATATTGCGTGTAGCACACACACACACACACCCCACACACACAAAAACACACACACACACACACACACACACCCCACACCACCCACAACAAACACACTCACACTCACCCAACTACACTCACACTCCACCACCTCACACCACACCCACACCACACTACACACCCAACACACAACACACCCCCAAAACACACACCACCACACACCACACACACACACACATCCCAAAAACACACACA